>NC_087217.1:66245825-66248559 GCF_015104395.2 Macrobrachium nipponense | reverse complement strand
AAAAGGAAGTTGTAGAAGAGGAGGAGCACGAACGAAAGTTTACTGTAAAGGGATTATCGGAAAGCCATACAAATGCTTAATACAATGCTGCATAAATTGGAAGGAATGGATCCGAATGTTGAACGGTTTGCCCGGATAGAGAGATCTATGCAAGAAGTAATGAGGCCATACAAAGAAATCTACGATGAAAAGAAAAAGCAGAAGATCCAAACGACACTTAGCATGTTTGTCAAACGAACACAAAAGCCCGCCTCATCCAGCATCGAAGCCACCCCTCCCCTACATCAGCCAGCGCAGTAACCACCCCTTCCCCACTCCCCTGCCTCGTCCTGACTTAACAGCTGACTCTTTCTTTAACCGTGCGTATGAAGAAAGTGTTGATGACGTCGAACCAAGCACCAGTGAACATTAATTTTGAGTGTTGTTTTGCTTATTTTTTTACATGCATAGTATTTTCTATTTTGTACTACAGCTGTATGTTCTATTTTTGAACTGTAACTTTTCTATTTTCGTATTTTGATCTTCATTTGTATTTTTGTATAATAAATTCAACTGCAGTAATAAATATTTTATTTCTAAAACCATATTATATTAGATGTATGTACGTAGTATATCAACTAAGCAACTGAAAAAAAAAAGGCTAAATACATTGCACCTACAGTATAATATTAAAAAAATATCTCTATGATAAAATGATAAAAGTGAAAACAAAACTAAAAGGCATAAAAATGATAAATACATAAACAGCTTGTACGTATAGTACAACAGTAATATTATTCAAAAGAAAAAGCAGAAGATCCAAACGACACTTAGCATGTTTGTCAAATGAAACACAAAAGCCCGCCTCATCCAGCATCGAAGCCACCCCCTCCCCTACATGGGCCAGCGCAGTAACCACCCCTTCCCCATCCCCTGCCTCGCCTGACTTAACAGCTGATCTTTCTTTCGACCGTGCGTATGATAAAAGTGAAACTAAAAGGCATAAAAATGATAAATAGATAAACAGCTTGTACGTATAGTACAACAGTAATATTATTCAACAGAAAAAGTATGATAAAAGTGAAACTAAAAGGCATAAAAATTATAAATAAACAGCTTGTATATACATATGTACAGTAATATTATTCAACAGAAAAAGCATGATAAAATTCATAAAAGTGAAACTAAAAGGCATAAAAATGATAAATAAACAGCTTGTATATACACAATAATATTATTCAACAGAAAAAGTTACTTAAAAATGCAACACATTCATATCATATGTCCTCGAGTACAGTATAATCTTCCACTTTAACAGAGTACTTATAATCCACGTGTCGGCCATTTTGGCTGGTATTTTCGACTAACGACCATTCTGACATACGACCTGTTGGTCGGAACGGATCTAGGTCGTAACTCGGATGGTAACTGTATATATATATATATATATATATATATAGTCTAGTATAGATATATATATATATATATATATATATATATATATATATATATATATATATATATATATATATATATATATATATATATAAGGCAGTCCCCGGGTTACGACGGTTCCGGCTTACGACGTTCCGAGGTTACGACGCTTTTTCTTAAATATTCAATGGAAAAATCCGTCCTGGGTTACGACGCTTGTTCCGAGGTTACGACGCTGACGCTTCCGACGCTACCGAGTTAACGACGCTTTTAAAAAACACATACTATGATAAAAATCCTTTATAGTTTAGCACAGTATATTAATAAAAATAATTTTCTGGTTAGATTACAACAAAATTTTTGAGGTTATGATGATTTTCAACATCTTTTTATGTCGTATTTTTTGATGTTTTTTAGTGACGCCTCATATGCGGAACTAGTTTCTGAGCGAATGAATACATACTAGCTTGCGGTGCGCAAAGTTTACATATAACAGTCCAAAAGCGCAAATAATGAAAAAAATCATTGCTTGTTTCCAGTAATAATAACAAAACAAAGTTTCTGGTTAGATTACAACGCAAATTCCAAGTATCCAAAGAGAAACATTATCCAGTAATTTGATCAGAGAGAGAGAGAGAGAGAGAGAGAGAGAGAGAGAGAGAGAGAGAGAGAGAGAGAGAGAGAGAGAGAGAGAGAGAGAGGCGTCTTCCGACGCTCCAAGTTAAGGACAGAGAAGTGTTCGTTTCATTAAACGGCCTCTGACTCATGCCAGTAAATGTTTTGTTGATACTAATAATATAAGCCTATTTAAAGATACGTTTACTTTAATTAGTCTATATGATACGTAAATAGTAATCACTGTTCTTTTAGCCCTCAAGATTTGGCAAAATTGAAGTATCCAAGAGAGACATTATCCAGTAACTGGAACCTTGGACATACGAATTTAATTTGTTCCGTTACCATCGTCTTATATCAAAAACAGTTGTATCTCAAAGCATTTTTTTCCCATTAAAAAATAATGTAATATGTGTTAATCCGTTCTAGCGCTATGAAACCACACCTAAACACAGCTAAATTACATATAATATACACAATTTATACACAAATAAACGAGTAATAACACACATAATGATAAAATAACATAGCAATGTGATAAATGATAATAAATGTTAATAAAATCAATTAAAAAAAAGAAAGGAATTTTACTTACCACAACGAAAGATGACGTGAGGCCAGCAGGGGAAGGAGGTAGGGAAGGGTGGCAGGGAACGATTTGTTCTCTTTTTATTTACGTATGTACACTAATAACTACGTAATAAAA
>NC_087217.1:65993325-66240825 GCF_015104395.2 Macrobrachium nipponense | reverse complement strand
AGTATGGCATTGGGAGCCAGTGTTCTTGTTAAACTTAATAATTATTATTATTATTGAAAGATATTGCTGCATCAGCTGCATTTAACTTGTGAATAATCTTTTCTATTTTCCTGATAATTGCTCTCTCTACTATTACAACTGGTGGGTATTGCTCTGATATGATTCATCATTTTGGGTTTAGTATTCTTATAGTGGCCAACGTTTCTCATGGTTTCATCCGAGTATGATCACGGCAGTGGGTCGGAGTAGACTGTAGGTGCTGTTAGGATCTACTCAATATATAGTGGTAGTTCAGCAGGGGGTCAACCGCTCGCTGATTTTTTTATTGGTTGGTGGTGCAGTGCATTCCTGCTATTGTCTGGAGAAAGTTTCAAGGCACTCTCGTCATTGAAGGTCATGCTGTTGCAACCTGGCAGACTGTCAAGGCTGGGGCATGACGTCCCTGGGTGTTGCGTGGCGTTGTGTGATGTCATGACAGCTCAAATTGTCATTAGCTACTTGGCTGCTTGTCTCATCTGCTATTCTTTGATTGGGGGTGTCTCTCAGTCTGGTATTATTTTGTATTATTATTTATACTGATAGGTCTTCTTACTTTGGTTCGGGGGAAGAGCACTTCCTGTGTTGTATTCAATGAGGACTTTCCTTGTTGTATAAGGAGTGCCTCAAGCAGTCGCAAACATCACTGGTCTGGAGCTCTCCCCGTTATCTGCGTAAGAGCCGGGACATCCACAGACGGGGTAATAAGAATTGGTAGACTACATTTGACTGCTTCAAGGAATCTCTTGCATGGGGGGTTGGATTGTTCTTCATGATAAGGTCCCAGGTATGTTGATTTTGGTAATAAATTATGAGTTCAAGTTCTTTGTTGACTTCAGTAGGGGTCACATTCTCTCTGATGATTTTCTTCAGTGCATCCTCGTCTTCACGGTGATGTGCGTGCATTCTTGTTTTATAATGCAGCTTGATCTTCTCATGGGGATGAGGCTGCGGTTTCTCACTCTCGCTGTACCACCGATCCAGCGCTGTTCGGGCTTCTTCATCAATAAGTCGATTCAGATACCAGTTATTAACGAGCATCTGAGTGACTCGGTCAAGTTCTTTGTGAGTGGCCTGCCAGGAAGAACAGTGTGTGAGGGCCCTCCAAATGTAGACCTTGACTGGTGTTCTTGAACCGTGCAGGACACTTGCTATCACCATTCAGGCAAAGACCTAAGTTTGTCTGCTTTGTGTAGACTGAGGTTTTTAGACCATCATCGGTCTTGGAGATGTTGGGAAAGAGGAGCTGGCTTTGTTGCTGAATTCGACAGTATAATTCAGCAAACTGCACTGCTAGATTATGTGCTGGACAGCTTCAACCTCTTCCTTGTTCTTTGCTTGTACAAAGATATCATCAATAAAATCCTTGCGTATTTGCTGGATTTTCTATAGTGGAGGAAACTCTCTTCTACCATGCCCATATAAAAGTTGGTGGATAGGACACCAAGAGGGGAACCCATTGCAACTTCGTCTTTTTGCCAGAACATCTGGCCTTTATGAGTGGAGAGTGGGGCTTTCTTTGTGCATATCTCGAGGAGTGTCTGCAGGGATACTTCTAGGATGTTCAACTGGAGTGTAGAGAGGTCCCTGCAGATGTGGTCCATAATGATATTGATGGTCTCATCGACAGAGACGTTCATGAAAAGGGATTCTACGTCCAAGAAGGTGATAGTGCCTGTTCCTGGGGAGTCCTGGATTTCTTGGAGGAATTCCATTGAAGAGCGCGGGCTAATATCGGCTTGGCGTGTAGGGCATAAAAATTTGATTAAGGCATTTGGCCAGTCCATATGTGGGAGCGGGTATCTGGCTGATGATGGGGCGGAGAGGGTTTCTATTTTGGTGTGTTTTTATGTTGCCATACAGATAGACAAGGCTGTAATCTCCAATGATGGGCAGGAGGTGCATAGCATTGGAGGTTGCACTGACACTACTAATGATGTCGTTGGCTTCTTTTTATATTTTGTCTGTGGGGTTTAGTGAAGCGCTGGAACTTAGTACTGTCAGACAAGATGGCATCCAACTTCTGGTGGTATTCCGTCATCTTGATCAGAATGAAGGCTGCTGTCTTTTCTGCACAGTGCACAGTAATGTTCTCTCGTTGTCGTAGGTCCTTTGCTGCCTCCTTCATTTCATGGGAGAGAATACCACTATTATATGTACCGCTTTCCATGAGGGCTTCTGCAAGCAGGAGGGGCTGCAAGGAGTGTGGTGCGGACGAGGTTGCGGCTTTCATATAATTGTTTAGAATTGAGCAGCAACTCGACCTCTAGTCTCTTCTCGAGGGGCTTCGGTTTGGAGATAATGTGGCAGTTCAGGCCTAACTCTAGCAGTTCATCCTGGTCGGGGGTAGGTTCATAATCTGTTAGATTGATGTATCCTTCTGTTCACCGCAGCATCCGGAGCTTGCCCCCATTAAGGGAAATAAGCTTCCACGGGGTGTCATGCAAGCGTTTCTTCATATCCTTGCCTTTGAGGTGGACGAGGCATACTTCTATGTTACGCAGGTAACTTGAGTCTTGTAGATTTGGTATGTCTTCTTTTCGGTTGTCATCGCTCTGGTTATCGTCGTCTTCTTCATCAGCGTGTTCGGATTCAACCTCATGCACCAACAACCCACACACTGATCTATGGTGTTTGCCGTGTGTTGTAATGGATTCTTGAGTGCTTTAGGAAGAACTTCTTACTCTTTTTACTTTTTTCTTTTTAAATTGCAGTGTTTTTTTTTACCCCAAAGTAGCTGGAACCCCTTTAAGAAACACCAGGCATACAAATAATAATTCAGTTCCACTAGTAGACATGCTAAAGGACTTATGCATACTCTAGAGACTGCACTACCTTGGATTTAGTGTATTTTGATGTACTAATGTTTTTTTTTATCAAACAGATGTCATTTAGATAATGGAAGGGTCTGTGGGTTATGGTAGTTATATCTTAAAAATTATCCCCCTTCATGGTAGATTAATGAGGTTAAAATGGTAATTGTTTAATTACTTCATGATATATAGTAGGAAATTTGTAACTGCAACACTATGGTTGCATGTGGTTGTATTAAAAACAACACATATTTATCAGCAGACACTGTCAGTGCAGGGAAACATAAGATCACTTGGACAACTTTTGATTTATGTTTCTGTTTGACCTAAACTAGAAAAAGATGGTAGGATGCCTGTTGCTTTTTCCTCTTGAATTATCAAAAGAATCATAATGGTCATTATAGTGAAGATGGTAATATGTAATACTGTGAGGGTAGTCTATGAATAATTATGTTTTAAAATCCCATGCTCTTTAAGAATTGCTTTAATTTTCAGAATGTATACTAAAGTTAAAAGGGGGAGACACTGCCAGTTCAGAAACTTCTAGCCAAGGTGGAACTGGTAATAAAGCCCAAGATGTTCGACGTCGGCAAAAACGGTAAGTTGTCTTTATTATTTTAGTATGTTCATATATGTCATGCATGTTGTTGATTTTAATTTTACAGTATTTCCATGCCATTCTTTGTCATACTTTCGCTGAATAACAGCTGAACAGCATTTGCTCGTGAGATGAGTAAATAAACCTGTTTAATATTTGAAACTGATAGTTTTTATGTAGAATCATGAAATTTTAGAAACTAACGTTCAAGAACTTACCGATATTGGTCCTGTATTCATACAATCATACAACTACTGTTTAACTAACGTTATTTGTTCGGAAGTGATAAACCAAGATTTCAAGTGGTTCTTTTAATGAGCTTGTTAATGGGAAATTTGCTACCTCCATGGTATGGGGAATCTCACTTGCAAAGATGCACCCCTTACTTCTCTTGTATAGTCATATACAAAAGGTTTCACCTTTTGAATTTTTTCTTTTATGATCAATGTTTCTTCAAAAGTTGGTACTATATTTTTCAGTCTCACCATGATTTTGTAATTACTGTTGGTATTATCATGAAAAGGCTGTATGCTTGTAAATTTTGACGTGTCTCTTGATGGTAGTTACCACAGTCATTGTTCACACAGCTAACTATAGTTTTCTGTTTCTTCTTTTTGTGCAGATGCAAAAATGGTTATGTTTGTTATCTGTTACCTAGTGTATAGATTAATTTTTTTTTTACACTGGTAATTAATGCTACCGTGCTAGATTCAAGTTTGCATTTTTTAATGCCATTTTCTGTTTTGAGTTGTGTAGTTGTTGCAATGTTTTGTGCTTAAGCAGAAGCACAAAAGCAGTAAATGCCTATGTCTTATATATTTTTTTCATGCATGTATATAAGGTAGTTTTCTTAATATACTTTGACAGAAGCAAATATTTTTCAAGTTATTGCATGGGTTATCTTATTTGCCTAGGACCCAGAGGTCACAGGTCATAAAACTTCATGGGTGTCATGAACATAAGACTTGCTTGAAAGGTAAGCTTTGATGTATAAGTCACAGCCTTGACTTTTCACAAGTGGAGACAGATGGCAGTACGAAAGCCAGAGCACCAAACCTAGGGGATAATGCATTTTTTATGGAAGGTGGGTGAAAGAAGTCAATTGTGCCATTCTCATGTTCCTTCTTGCCTGCTTCTATTCTCTGCATGAAGACGGCCTGATCCTACATGCAGAGCCAAACAAGCATGACAACTTTGTTCTGTCATCAAGTTGATCCAAACTAAAGGTCTTTGCAGAAGAGGATGTATGAGTTTATTTTGTATTGTGATGGCAGGCAAATCATCTTGTTTGATTAGTACTTGAGATGCAACTGTAGTAGTTCATCATGAGACCACTGTCATTATTCTTATTGACTGCAGGTAATGATGTGTGCCTCTCTCATGATTATCAGTAGTATTACGTATAAACTAGTCGTTCATATGTGGAACAAACCTTCAGTCGTAACAGTAGTATAAATCCTCTGGTGCCAGCTGGAAACTGGTTAAAAACAATAAAAAACTAAATGCAAGGAATCTGTGGCATCTGGCATCCAATACGTAGTTGAGGTGGAAGTCAGTCAAGAGACTGCACTTAAATCCAGTGATGCATCAGTTTTTCTTCAACCGCCATGGGGAGCTGATGTTTGCTCTGCTCTTATCCTTCCCAACCTGTTTTTTTTTTGTTACCGAAGCCGGTACTGTTGTTTCATATACGTTTATTCTCCTGTCCAGCCTAGGAAGTCCTGTGAGGGTCAACGTATTTGTCACGGCCTTCCAGGATTCCCATGTTCATGCTTCCTCTGGGACAGATGCAACTTGCAGAAGATGTGCTTCAGGCTTATTCCTAGTGCTTTGCCATTGACTGTTTTATGTATAGTGCTGCTCTGTCTCTTTCAGGGGGCATATTGCCTCTTCAGGGAAGAGGGGGAGCCCCATGTTCTATCATCATGGGATGTCTCCTTTGATGAGTAGCACTCTGAGCTTATGTCATCATAGGGGATAACCTCATAGGACAATTCTTCTGTTGGAAATATGTTCCTTTGGCAGTGCAAGGACATCTCCGTCAACAGTGCAATTATTTTGACAGTGCACAAGTTGACAGTAGGATATTTAGGACATACATATCTGCATAGAGCATATTATCATCGGACATCCCCTTGGGTTATCCTGTTGTCTCCTCTGTGTACTTGGAGAAGACCCATGTTAGACCTCTTCACTACACAGTTCAACAGAAAGCTAGAGATCTACTGTTCATGGTCCCAGATCTGTTTGCTGGGGCGGAGGACTCTCTTCTGCATGTAGGCAACCTCCGGTTATCAGTGGAATTGGTTAATGGCGATCAGGTTTTATGATCCTTGTATGGCACCATAAAATCAGCTCTTTAAGGCACCATAAAGGGCCATGTTTCAGTTATTGGCGCCATAAGGGGCTGATAATAGAGTTATGGTGCCATAGCATAAAGTTAATTATATTAATAAACATTACCTTAATATAATTTATCTAGCCCTAAATCCCCAAAAACCGCACCAAAATTTACCACATTGGCAACCCTGTTACCTCCTATTCTGTCCGCCAGTTGGCAACACTGTCGTTGACAGATACGAAAACCTTCCCTCAAATCAGTTGTTAACGAGCGCCCGTGTTGTTTACATCACGGCCGCTCTTTATAAATTTCCTTAAAACATTTTTGTGCCTTTAAAGCTTTCATTATTTGTTAAATGAGACTTTATATGAATTACCACTCACGCATTACATCACGAAATAGTGAATTAACTTTGATTTCTGTTGTGGTTCTTATCTTAAATTACGAACTTTTGCGCGACCCGGAACTACTGACCTGTCCAATTCTACAATGGATTACCAAGAAATTACGATGCTTCCTTCTGCCAGCAACATCAGAAACTGCCCGGTTTGTGGGACAAGGATGAGTAGCAGGGAGTATGAACCCATGACATTTGTAGCTTCTTGTCGTGGACAGGTTTGTGACTTGACTTCTCGTTGTGACGTATGTAAGCCCTGGTCTGACGAGGATATGACTGCTTATATGAAACGCCAAACAATCTTGCAGCGTAAAAGATCGGTTAAGGAGAAAAAGAAATCGATTGCTAGAACTGTATCTAACGAATTCTTTGACTTGGGTGCTCATGATTCTGGCTCTTTGGTTTCGGTATCGTACGACTCCGATTCCGAATTAATTGATGCTTTGCCCCCTGTACAACCGGTAATTAGTGAAGTTATTTCTGATGTAGATTCGAAGATTTTGGCAATGGAAACTACCTGGAAACAGAATTTTAAGAAATTACAGCTTAGTCTAGATAGAGATATTTCTGCTAAGTTTAACAATCTGTCAGAGAATTTTCAAGAAGCCTTTACTAGAATGTCTAACACACTTTTAGATTCATTTTCAGCTCCTCGTCAGGTACCTGTCGACAGCACCATGGGTAACGGTGCGACAGATACCCCGGCTTGTGAACCCCGTCGTGGCGAAGGCCTAGGGGGAATCCGGTCCGGGCAGGTGCCTAACGAATCTTTACCCAACGTGTCCCCTGTTAGTCCCGTAACAGTGCCAAAGGGCGCTTATTTAGGAGAAGGGGGAAGGGATATTAGTGTCAGACCTAAGATAGCTAGTCGTCAGGATTTTACTTCAGAGGAAGTTTCTAAGTTAGGATCTGACGATGATGATGATGATGACGCGGATTCGTGTGATATTGATGTTTCCTCGAATGGATGTCATGATGTAGAATTCAAGAAACTTTTGATTTAATTTTTGAGTTTTCTTCCTCAGGCGAGGCCTAAAGAGCAGAAGCAGCCTCCGCCTCGTTGTATTACAGAAGGGATTTTTCTTGACGGTCCTTCCTGGTCACGGGAATTTTTACGTTTTCCCTTTGCCCAGAGGTTCGCAAGAGTGAGGGCGGACGTTGCCGCTAAACTTTCGAAGGTGATCGGGGAAGGGAAGAGGAAGCTCTCTTCTCTTCTACGACACCGGAGAGGAGTTTACCAGGTGGCGGATGATTCTTCATTCTCTCGACCCCCCAAGCCAAATCCTGATTTGTCCGACTTTCAAGTCAACCCTTGCCTTCTCAGGCTTCGGTCTCTGTCTCAATTGAAGATTTTATTGCTATGGAGGCTGTTATGAGCTCCTTACAAGAAGCTCAATCCTTCAATATGTGGGTCCTCGGAGGGCTTTTAATGTATATCAAGGACTCCGGGTTTGTTCCTCCTGATGCTCCTCTTTTTGAGAAATTCTGCTCATCCATTTCAATCGCTTCTGTACATTAGAACGAGCTTGCTGCTTCAATGCAGGCCTTTCTTGTTTCTCTAAGGCGTAACCTGTATTTGTCGCAGTTACCCTCCTCTGTATCGGAGATTCAGAGAACCCGTCTGTTTGTCCTCTTCTCCTTTTGGCGATTTCCTTTTCGATATTTCTGTGCTTTCTGAGGTTTTGAAGGAACATCAAGGTGATGCCTCTTCCCAAGCTCACTGGGCCTTATCAAGAGCTTTTTCCTCTGGTCTTCCTCCCGTTCCTTCAAGGAGTAAGCGTAAGTTTAGGACCAGATCTGTACCTTCTGCTCCAGCCCAACAACCTCCTTCTGGCTCTTTTTTCCAGAGTACATCTCAGGTTGCTGGTGCCTCTTCTTCATCCTCTGGTGCTCACCCTTTGAAACGCGGGAGAGGTTCTTGGCATGGCTCTAAGGGCAGAGAAAGAGCTCAACCTCCAGGAGGACCTTCTTCTTCTTCTTCTTCTTCCTTGTCTCTGCGTAAGAATTTTCGGAAGTAGGAGTCATCACCTCGCCTGGAGACCGCAGTAGGAGCTTGTCTCTCCCGCCATTGGTCAGCTTGGCAGGGGAGAGCGGTGGATGCTTGGGTGGTGGAGGTCCTGAAGGAAGGTTACGAGATCCCTTTTGTTTCCAGACCTCCACTTTCCAATCGTCCTCTCGAGTTCAGCAGTTATTCCCCTCACTCAATCAGGGGTCAAGCCTTGGAGAAGGAGCTTTCGGCCTCTTGGAGAAGGATGCCATAGAGCGAGCTCCTCCTTCTCCCGGGTTTTACTCTCGGATGTTTGTAGTTCTAAAGGCCTCGGGTGCCTGGCGCCCCATCATAGATCTTTCAGTTTTTTTTGAACAAGTTCATTCTAAAGTCCAAGTTTAGGATGGAGACGGTCCAGACTGTTCTTTCATCCGTCAGGAGGGGACTGGATGATTTCCATCGATCTGCAGGATGCTTATCTGCAAATCCCCATCCATCCAAGAAAGCAGACCTTACCTTCGGTTTTTTCACGGACTCGGGAGTTTTCCAGTTCAAGACCCTTTGTTTCGGCCTCACCACTGCTCCACAGGTCTTTTCTCGGGTGATGGCTCCTGTTTCAGCTATTCTGCATCAGTTAAACGTAAGGATGCTTCGGTATCTGGACGATTGGCTAGTCCAGGCCGAATCTCTAGAGAAATGTCTCCGGTCGAGGGAGATAGTTCTGTCTCTTTGTGTCGAGTTGGGCATTCGTGTCAACTTCGACAAGTCCAATCTAATCCCTTGCCAGATCATGACTTATCTGGGGATTGTTTGAATTCCCAGATTTTGAGGGCTTCTCCCGCTCAGAAACGGATAGACAAGCTTTTGAGTCTGATCGAAGAATTTTTGTCCTCCGTAACGCAGCCAGTTTCTCTTTGGAGGTCTCTCCTGGGCCATTTGTCATCCCTCATCCAACTGGTTCCCGGAGGTCGTCTCAGAATGAGGTCCCTTCAGTCGACACTTCGCCAGTCATGGGATTTCGTGTCCGAGGACACGATAGTCGCCTCTTCTCCACAATGTCGGAAGGATCTCCGTTGGTGGATGCCAGTTTCAACCGCCTCTAAGTTCAGGGACATCTCTTGTTTCGGTTCCTCCGGACCTAATGTTTTGGTCAGACGCCTCGGATCAAGGTTGGGGCGCACACCTGGGCTCCGAAGCCGCTTCGGGCCTTTGGTTAGAGGAGGAGAGGAGCATGTCAATAAATTGGAGGGAACTGAGGGCAGTGTACCTAGGCCTTCTTTCATTTCAGGAACAACTGTTGGAGTCGGTTGTCGCGATCTTTGTCGACAACACCACAGCAGTCTCGTACTTGAGAAACCAAGGCGGCACACAGTCGGATCTTCTCACTCAAGAAGCCCGATCAATCCTGTGTTGGGCAGAAGACAGGGGGATTACGTTGGGGTCCCTCAGTTTATCCTGGGCCATCACAACGTCTTAGCAGACGCCTTGTCGAGACCGAACGAAGTTCAAGGGTCGGAGTAGACACTTTGCCAGGAAGTCTTCGACAGCCTCAGGAAGAAATGGCCTGTCACAGTCGATCTGTTTGCCACCCCACTGAATTTTCGGTGCCAGATATTCTTCGCCTCTTACCAGACTCCTCAGAGTGCCGGGACAGACTCTTTTGCAGGACTGGGAGGGACTTCAAGCCTATGCTTTTCCTCCGTTCTCTCTGGTGAGGTCAGTCCTCAACAAAGTGAGGGCAACCAAGCGTCTGGATCTCACCTTGATCACCCCCTTCTGGCCACAGAAGGAGTGGTTTTCCCAACCTTCTGGAAGCACTGGTGGAACCCCCCATTCGCCTGCCAGAGAGACCAGATCTTCTCAAACAACCCCAATTTTTCATCGGTTCCATCAGAGGCTCCACATGCTTCATCTTCATGCCTGGAGACTGTCAGGAGGTTCTCCAAGCACGAAGGGTTCTCCTCCAGAGTGGCGCGACAGTTGGCTCTTGCCAGGCGGCAATCAACCAGAGTAAATTATCAGGCTAAATGGTCGGTTTACAGACGTTGGTGTAAGTCTCAAGGACATTCAATTTCTAGACCTTCCTTACCGAAAGTAGCGGAGTTTTTAGTTCATTTACATCATGACAGGGCCCTGTCACCTTCGTGCATTAAGGGTTATAGGTCTATGCTTTCCTATGTTTTTAAGGCAAGGCTTCCTGAGATCTCTTCATCTTATGTCATTAGAGATTTACTTCGATCTTTTTCCCTATCTCGACCCAGGCCGCAGTGTTCGCCTCCGACATGGGACGTTAACAAAGTCCTTCAAGCCTTAAGGTTCCCTCCGTTTGAGCCTCTGAATTCTGCCAAATTTAGGGACCTCTCTTCTAAGACACTCTTCCTTGTCTCACTGGCTACAGCCAAGAGGGTGGGTGAACTGCAAGCACTCTCTTTTCTGGTTGCCAGATCTGGACAAGACATGATTTTGTCATACCTTCCTGAATTTGTCGCAAAGACTGAATCGTCTGATAATCCCATTCCCAGGTCTTTCGTACTGAAGTCGCTGGTCGACTTTGTTGGTAATTTAAATGAGGAATTAGTTCTTTGCCCTGTTAGGGCGCTCTCATGTTATTTACGCCGCACGAAGGACATTCAGGGTCGTCCCCGTCATCTGTTTGTTTCACACCGAAATGTCAAGAGACCTATTTCAAAGAATGGTGTATCCTTTTTTCTCAGAGATCTGATCGTTAAAACTGGTGGTTCGGCTGCTGGGGAAGACCAGACGCCGAGAGCACACAGTATTAGAGCAGTTGCTACATCAGTAGCTTTTATGAAGAACGTCTCAGTCGCCAAGGTGCTTGAGGCGGCGACTTGGCGTTCTAATTCTGTTTTTGCCTCTTTTTACTTGAGGGATATTTCTCTAGTTCAAGGCGACCTTCGTTCTTTGGGCCCGTTGGTGATGCAGGACAGGTCGTCAGACAGGAGAATTAGGTAGTCTTCCTGTTTTACGTTTGGTTGCTACCTGTATATTATTCATTAATTTTTGTTATGTTGTATATATTTTTTGTTTTTGTATTATAACTCATGGCTAGTTTTTGCGTAGTTATAATGGGAATTAGGCAGTTTTGGTATTTAGGTGTTTTTGATGACAAGGACTGACTGCTTGGCAACTCATGCTGCTTCCATTTTCAGTGTGAAATGGTTCCAGCCACTGGGTTGTCGGCACTGGCGACTACGCTTCTCCCAGAGTCGATGCTGACCTAGGACTAGCCACTGGTTCGCTTGTCCTGACGACTCCTGCTTCTTCCACTGTCTTGGACAGGAATTAGTCGATGGATCGTCTGCTGTCATCTGGTGACTCGCTCACCATCTACTTTTTGTCTCACCTGTCTTCTCGGAGTCAGACACTCGTGTGAGATCAGGCGACATTTAGTAGCCCTGAGTTTCTTGTTGACGAAGTCGGTTGCGTTGATACACCCCCGATGATCGTGTAACATGAGACCAGGTTGGACTGTCAGGCATTCGTCCTTCGGGACTGAATCGCCTTTTTGCTCCGCGCTTCTTTCTCTTGGCACCAGAAAGCTCGAGTTAGGAGTTGCTCATGAGCCGATTCGTTGCTGGCGACTTCGGGTTGCGTTGATACACCCCCAAGGTTTGCTTAGCTTTGAATCGCCCAGACAGTCCAGACACTCATCCTTTAGGGAAAGAATAGTGCTTGATAGTCTTCAGGGTGCAGCCTTGCTGTCCGCAATTCGTCTGACTGGTCACCTGGTCGGTCACCTGACTTTAGTACAGACGGACTGACTATGCACTTACTCCTTGTCCTGTGCTACCGCAGTTGGTGGCATTATGGTAGGAGACTTTGAGTTGTTAGTATCTTTGACCTTGGGTTGAGTTTTGACTGCCTATGATATATATTTCTTTGTTTGTTTTCTCCTATTCTGTCCGAAGGGGAAATTGTATTCAGATTCCCTCCTCCTTTTCAATGTGGTTAATCGGGCTAGATAAATTATATTAAGGTAATGTTTATTAATATGGAATTTTTATTCTAAAATTAATATTAATAATACTTACCTGTATAATTTATCTAGTCCCACCCATCCTACCCCACGATCTGCCTATCACAACTGATTTGAGGGAAGGTTTTCGTATCTGTCAACGACAGTGTTGCCAACTGGCGGACAGAATAGGAGGTAACAGGGTTGCCAATGTGGTAAATTTTGGTGCGGTTTTTGGGGATTTAGGGCTAGATAAATTATACAGGTAAGTATTATTAATATTAATTTTAGAATAAAAATTCCATATCTTAGCTTTACCAGACCACTGAGCTGATTAACCCTGAAACGCCGAATGGACGTATTAAACGTCGAGTCAAAATGTCTCCCGTATGCCGAATGGACGTACCATACGTCGACTCAACATTTTTTTTTTTAAATTCGCGGAAAAATACTTATAGGCCTACCAGCCGAAAACTTTTGAATCACGCGCCTTGGGGGATGCTGGGAGTTCACGGATCGAGGTGTTGTTTTGTTTACAATCGTTACGCAGGCGCGCAAGCGCGAATTTCTTTCTTGCCGCACTAAAAAGTATCTGTGACACATCTCGGAAATTATTTCGTCACTTTGACATAATTTTTGTACCATTTTAAATTAGCCGTTACATTGAGTATTATATATGAAAATGTGCGCATTTTTATGTAGAATACAAAAAAAAAAATACTCATGATTGTAGCTTTTATCAGTTTTGAGATATTTTTATATAAATAACGATGTGCCAAAATTTCAACCTTCGGTCAACTTTGACTACCGAAATGGTAAAAAAATGCAATTGTAAGCTAAAACTCTTATATTTTAGTAATATTCAATCATTTACCTTAATTTTGCAACTAATTGAAAGTCTCTAGCACAATATTTCGATTTATGGTGAATTTATGAAAAAACGTTTTCCTTACGTCCGCGTTGTAACTCTTCTGAAAAAAATCATACATGCGATTGTGGTAATGTTTGCACCATTTTAAAATTAGCCGTTACATAAAGTTTTATATATGGAAATGTGCATAATTTCATGCACAATACAACTAAAAACAACCCATGGTTGTAGCTTTTATCAATTTTGAAATATTTTCATATAAAAAATGATAAGTGACAAATTTTCAACCTTCGGTCAACTTTGACTCTACCAAAATGGTAAAAAAACGCAATTGTAAGCTAAAACGCTTATATTCTAGTAATATTCAAGCATTTACCTTCATTTTGCAACAAATTGGAAGTCTCTAGCACAATATTTTGATTTATGGAGAATTTATGAAAAAAATAAAATTTTCTTTACGTCCGCGCGGTAACTCTTCCGAAAAAATCATACGTGCGATTGTGGTAATGTTTGCACCATTTTAAATTAGCCGTTACATAAAGTTTTATATATGAAATAGTGTGCAATTTCATGTAGAATACAACAAAAAAATAATTGAAGGTTGTAGCTTTTCTCATTTTTGAAATATTTGCATATAAATCACGATAAATAGAAAAAAAACCACATTCGGTCAACTTTGACTCTACCGAAATGGTCGAAAAATGCAATTGTAAGCTAAAACTCTTACAGTCTAGTAATATTCAGTCATTTATCTTCATCTTGAAATAAATTGGAAGTCTCTAGCACAATATTTAGATTTATGGTGAATTAAAAAAAAAAAACTTTCCTTCCCTCCGCGCGCGGATTCTTCGCCACAAATCTCCGAAATGCGTACGTCCCATTCTCGGAATATTTGCTCCGTTTCATATTAGGCATTTCATAGAGTTTTATATATGAAAATGTGCGAAATTTTATGTAGAATAAAACAAAAAATATTTGAAAGTTGTAGCTTTTCTTATTTCCGAAATAATTGCATATAAAAATATATGTATATAAAAAAATTGACATTTGGTCAACTTTAACTCGTCAGATATGGTCGAAAACTGCAATTGTAAGCTAATACTCTTACAGTATAGTAATATTCAATCATTTGTCTTCATTTTGAAAGAAATTGGAAGTCTCTAGGACAATATTTAGATTTATGGTGAATTTTTGAAAAAAATATTTGTTTATGTCCGCACGTTACGAATTCATGCATTATTTTGTGATAATATTTTCTCTGTGTTGCTTTTATCATTTTACAATGTGTTATATACCAAAATGATTGCAATTTAGTGTACATTACAACGAAAAAAAAATAACTTGTTACCTTTTACCGTTTTGCGCACAGCGCGATTTGAATACAATTATATATGAAATTTTGTTTTTGCGCTATCATATATTGCATTATTTATATATGATAATGATAATTTTTTTCATTTTTGATGGTTGCATACTAAACTTCAGCCAATGACAAAAAAAGAAGCCAAAAATGAACTCTTAATCTTGAAAACTAAGCGCGTTGTGATTTTTTGACAAAAATATTTTTTCCGCTTCCGCGCTCACTCTGAAACACCTCCAGCACACAGGAGACATTTTTTTTTACCGCTTCGGCGTTTAAGGGTTAACAACTCTCTTATGGCTGGATCCAAACCACATTATATAGAGAAATGAATTTCTATCACCAGAAATAAATTCCCTGTATTCCTTGTTGGCAGAGCCGAGAATCGAACGGTGCCATAGCATACCTAACATAGACGTCATTAACTGAAACTTAGCACCATAAGCGCCATAAATCGCTGAGTTTTGGTTAATGACGTTTTTCATTTATCAGCGCCCTCCTGATAACCGGTGACTGCCTGTACATACTTGGAACATTCTGGGAGGCTGAACGTTGGAGTGCCCCACCTCCCATTTCCTGAATCTCCTGAAGACCCAGGAAAGCTACTGTCAACTCCAACACATTGATGGGGAGTGGTTTGTCCTGTGCGCAACATGCCCCTGAGGTTAGGAGCTCTATGAGATGAGCACCCCAACCTTCGGAGGAGGCATCCGAGTGCAGGAGCAGATCCGGAGAGGGTGAATGAAGAGGAACTCCCATTATGAGGCTCCAAAGTCTTAGGATGACCCCAGTAATTCCTTGCGGCCCAAAGCTGGGTGGCTGAGAGAGATTCAGCCTTAAGACAACCTTCTTTGCCAGTCTTGTGTGGAGAGAGACCACCAATCAGTAGGATCTTTATCTCTTCATGTCTAGAGTCTGTTCAAATTTCTTTCGAGCGAGAGATCTTTCTTGCAAAGCAGCAACTCAGATGTAAGGATACTTCAGGGGATCTTTGTCAGCCATATACAAGATGAGCTGTCTGCTGCTGTGATTGGTGTCATCAAAAGGATTTCTCTTCACTCAGAGTTTCTGTTCAGTAGACAAAAGCTTCTGGAATTTTTCCAGAACAGAGGAAATTCTTTCTGTTTATATTGGCGAAAGGCTACAGGACTGACTTGTGCTTAGATCATCTGAAGGATGTAGACATCACTTCCGAGAATTCCGTGTGTGGTTCAAGAGCTTTGAGCAGTCTTGTTCCCCAAGGAAACAAAGACCTCCTACGTGGGACCTTACTCTGGTACTACTGAGTAGTCTCACTCAAGCTCCTTCTAGTCCATGTGTCATTTGTCTTACAGGAAACTGATTTTAGAACAGTTTTCCTTCTGAATTTGGCATCCTTGGAAGATTTGAAAGAGCTCTAGGGTCAGGCTTATGCTGTAGACTCACAACGGGTTGGTCAGTAGCTTTTCAATCTGCCCCCAGAATTTTTTGCTAAGACCTAGATTCCCATGGTTCACAGTAACCTTCAAGAGTTTCAGCGTTGTTATCTGAAGGACTCGTCACCTAGAGCTTAGGTGTCATAGACTTTATGTAAACATAAACCAGGTCAAGAAAGAGGTATTTAACTACACAGCGTGATTAGGCAAGCCTACTCCTTGTCGTCAAGTTCTGTCAAACATTAAGTGCTTGACACCAGAGAATTAGGTTCCTCCCTGTCATTTAAGAAGAACTTATCTGCGCATAGGATTTTGAATGCTGGTTCTTGACTGTGTCAAACCAGGGTGGCTGTTCAACAAGTGTAACTCATCTAGTTCCCCTGGCGGGACAGTTTGCCTCTTGCCTAAGATGATTGTGTGGAGTCGGGAATCTAACATCTCAAAGGCTTAGTTTCTCTTCTTTAGAATTCTCATTTCTAAGAAGAATGATCAGGTGGGCCAAACCTCCAGTCAGTTCAGGATTTTCATACCTCCCTCCAAGTGTAAGTCTATCCTACTGTTAAGAGTGAATGATTGTTCTGCAAATGAACAAATGACAAATTTTTTAGTAATCTGTATTTCTCATAGCTAACAAACCTGAGGTTTTAACTTTGACTGCACACCTCTAGCTACTCTTTATATTTCATCCTGGGTTGGAAGAAAGACTGATGAGTCACTGGATTCAAGTGTAGTCTCTTGTCTCACTTCCACCACAACTAAGTATTGGATACCAGATGCCACAGATTCCTTGCATTTACAATTTTTTATTGTTTTTAACTGGTTTTCAGCTGGCACCAGAAGATTTATCATACTGTTAAGACCGAAGGTTTATTAGCTATGAAAGATACAAATTAATGAAAAATTTGTCATTTTATTGAGACCGCAGTCATATTGTTACTTTTGTTGGGTTTGCTAGGAGGATTTGTTTTTAAGTGAAAATTGGATCAAGCTGAAAGCAAAGGGACTCTAAAGAACCTTCAGTACCATCTGCATTATATTTCTAAGACATGCCTCCAGATTTTGGGAGGCTGTCATCAGAACAGTGAAGGAGGAGGAGAAATTAATAATAGGAGATGATATGTATGGCAGGGTGGGAAAGAGAAGAGATGGGTATGAGGAGGTACATGGAGGCCATGGGTTTGGAATTAGAGATGAAGAATGGGCTTATATATTGGAGATGGCTTAGAGTATTGAATTGGCAAGTATGAGCACAAGGTTTCAGAAGTTGGATAAGAACTTGGTAACGTATGAAAGTGGAGGAGTGCAAAGCCAAATAGATTACATTCTGGTTAGAGGAGCTGACAAAAGCAATGTAATAAACTGCAAAGTGATCTTGGAAGAAGCATGTGTTAAACATCGTAGGTTGATGGTTACGGATTTGAAAATGAGAAGGAGGAAACCCAAAAAGAGAAAGAGGCAGTCTAGAATTAAGATTTGGGAACTTGAAGGAGAAAAGGATGAGCAATTTAGGAAGACTGTGAGAGAGAGATGGCTGGAAAGGGGGAATGTAGAAGTTGGACAGGTTAACAGAGTGAAAAATATGTGGGGAGACAAAGAAATATGTGTGGGGGAAGCAGAGGAACTGATGGGAAGAACCAGCAGATATGGAGTGTCGAGAGGAGAAAAGTGGTGGTGAAATGGAGAGGTGCAAGAATCGGTTAAAATAAAATCAAAAGCATTTAAGGTCTGGAAAGTAAGGCATTCACAGGGTGCAGAGGAACAGTACAGAGAAGAGGAAAGGGATATGAGAAGGAGGGTAGTATTGCCATTGGAAGTAGAAAAGGCTATCTATAAGATTTCAAACTTTAGGAAGAAACAGAGACAGGACTTGGGTAAATTGGATGTCATCAAGAATAGAGATAGAAATATATTGCATAAGGATGAAGGCATTAAGAAGAGATGGAGAGAATGTTTTGAACAACTTTTAAATACTGACAATGAAAGAGAGGAGATGAGGAAGGCATAGAGGGTGGAGGGACCAGTGATGGAGATAATAGGATAGAGAAGTGAAGAGGGCATTAAGTAAATTGAAGAATGGCAAAGCACCAGATCCATCAGAGTTCCAAATTGAAACGATCAAATTACTAGGTACAGATGGTATGTATATATACAAGCAGAAGAGAGATGTCATGGATTGTGGTAATTACAGGGGGAATTAAACTAACAGAGCATGGGTTGAAAGTTTTAGAGAGGATATTGGATGAGAGATTAAGAGAAATTGTAAATATATTGGAAATCAGCAGTATGGATTCATGAGAGGAAGAGGGATGGTGGATGCCATCTTCATAGTAAGACAGCTACAGGAAAAGAGGCAAGAGGTAAACCAGGAATTTTATTGTGCATTTATAGACCTAGAGAAAGCAGACAATAGAATCCCAAGGGAAGTGATGTTTTGGTGTCTGAGGAAGAGTAAGTCCCAGAAAAGATGGTTAGGCTGGTCGGGATGATATATCAAAGAATGAGCACAAAAGTAAAGACAGCAGTTGGGGAAACAAAACTTTTAAGTTAGTGTTAAATTACAGCAGGGGTCAGCATTATGCCCATTTTTGTTTGTGCTAGTCATGGATGTGTTGACTGAAGAGATCAGAAATGAAGTGCTGTAGGACTTGTTGTACGCTGATGATCTGGTGATTACTGCTGAAAATGAGGAAGTACAGAGAAGAGTTGGAGACTGGCAGGAGTCTTTAGAGAGGGGTGGCTTAAAGGTGAATTTGAATAAAATAGAGGTTTTGATGTGCAGAAGGGAAGATAGAGACAGAATAACAATACAATAAAGAAGAGGCTTGATTATAAAACAGACAGAAAAGTTTAAATACTTAGGATCTACTTTAAGCCAGGAAGGAGGATGTGAGGCTGAAGTTGACAGTTTGATAAAAGCTCCATGGGGGAAGTGGAGAGATGTAGCTGGAGTAGTATGTGATAAGAAAATACCAATCAAGCTAAAAGTCAAGATCTATAGCACAGTGATAAGACCAGTGTTAATGTATGGATTGGAAACATGGGCTTGAAGAAAAGAGGAAGTAAAGCTTGAGCAAACAAGAATGAGAATACTGAGGTGGATATGGGAATATTGCTGCTTGAGAGGTGGTATGGGCATGTGTTAAGGATGGATGACAAGGAGCATGAAGAGGGCTTGGGAAGAACCTGTTAGAGGCAGAAGATTGAGAGGGAGACAGAGAATTTGATGGCGAGATAAAGTGAAGGAAGATTTGGAGTGAAGAGGTTTGGTGGAGGATGATGCCTTTGATAGAAGGCAGTGGAGAAGGTGCATCAAGCAATTGACCCCTTAATGTAGGGATAACGGTGGGGAAGAAGATAGGTAGTGATACTATTTGTATACATACTTCCTCTGAAATCTTATTGAGGGGGATAAAGAGGATACCCTACCTTGCTGAGTAGGTTTCTTCAAATTGGTTTGAATAGGGCAAGATTTTATCAGTTCTGTATGTCAACAGACTCATCTGTCAAAATATCTGTTGTTCTCCAGAAGCTTTGGCAGAGGCATTGATATTGAGAAAATAACAGCCAATTATGTATAGAGTATATTTATGCTTTTATTAAGTTAGTATTCAGTAGGTTAAAGCTGTCTTTAGAAATTTTTATGTATTATGTACATTTCTTCAGTGAAATTCAGGTGTTTGGTGATGTCAGCCCATGTCTGCTATTTTTGTTTAGAGATAGATTCACAAGCAACTGAATTATATTATTTATGAGAATAATTGGAGTAGCAGATGATGCATGGTTTCCTTTTATCACTCGTCATCCCCTTTGTCATCTACATTTAGGTAGTGTTCCAGTTTCACATTAAGAGGTATTTGGTTTGTACAATATTCTTCCAGGACTGGATTTTCTTGTACAGGGACTGATTGGCTTATAAGATTTTTCTGATAATCTTTCCTGGGCACATTTATTAGGATCATTCTAGTTATATTCTTGATACAGTTGGTAGTTAATGACAATCAAAGGGTACATATGTAGTTGCATTCATCTTATGTAGTTATTTAGCATTAAAAGTAAAATCTTTCTATTCATGTAAACAGATAAAAGCATTTAGTGTTTGTATATCATGTGTCCTCTTTCCCTCTTTTGTGAATGGCACCTGTCTTAGGTAAGAGTCCTCGGACTTGCATACCTGATGATGTCTTGCTCTTGTAAATTACATTTTCATATAAGTAACTTACCAAGTAATTACATAGCTATAGTTTCAACTCTCAGGGCACCTGTAATTTTGAAAGTCGTGTTCTGCTGGATTGAACTTCAGTTGTAAAAAGCAGCTTGTTTTGCTCTCCGATTGCTGACTGGTTGATATTTTCCCCAATTGGTGAAGTATTTTATCTTTGGTAGCCTTTGGCATGTTTAGCAATATTTAGGTTTTCTTTTGGGACCTGTTTTTTCTGGATTAAGACTTATTTTCATAGTGTTGCTTTACAAAAAAAAGCAAATTTGTAATAATTTTAGAGGTACGTACAGTCCATAGAAAAATCTGTGAATTAGTGAAAGTTCCCCCACGGAAAAGTGAATTATGTGTTCCACAAAAATTCATGACAAAATGAAGCGTGAAAAAGTGAAGCGTAAAAGAATTAAGGAATGAGTAATTTGAGTACACTTACCTCCTGGTTCTGTATGGTGATCTGCAGGCATTGTCTCTTCCTGTGTGGAAAGAAAATTACAGCCCAGACTAGAGCTTATGATAATATACATAGGGGTATCACCCTACACTTTGTACTCAATAGGTATTAGTTACAGAGGTAATTGGGTATAGTCACCTGCATGTTGTTTAAACTACAGAATGTTGCCTGTGATATGCTTTCCATGGCCCAGTGGTGACTGCTCAACCAGTTCCTTTTGGGACAGGTAGCACCTCGTCTAGGTATCCTGTTGCCAGCAGAAAGGTCAGGAGTAACTGGTTCTTCTCCGTCTTTTTCTTTCTTCCTCTCCAGTAAAGGGAGAGTCAGAGTACCACTCCATATGTACACTTGATGGATGTGTGTGTGCAGGGTAGCCATCTGACTGAGCACCAATCTTTTCTTGGGAAATGAAAGGATGTAAATTCTCCTCTTCTCTTGGCAAGGGGAGAGGAGGACAAACAATAAAGCAAGCTTGTTGATTGTCATACCTTTTTTTTTTCTCCAATATTTCATTATGGGTTCTGTAGCCTGATTGAGTAATGGCATACAAACCTTTCACCCAATGGTCCAGAAGTCTAGTAACTTCTACACCCCATATGTGCAGTATGTACGAGGTGCAAGGTCCCATCTGCTCCTAAACCGACCAGAAAGGTAACTGTGTAGGTTGGGTGAACCTACCATTCAGTTCAGAGAGTACCCAGATTCCTCCCATCATTAGATAAGTCTCTTATATTAAGAATGAAGGTTTGTATTTGTGCAGGAACAAACAGCAAATTTTAAAAGTAATTTGTATTTTTCCTAACGTACAATCCTGAAGTTCTTTACATTAAAAGCCCACATCACCCACCCCTCACTCTGGTACCTGGGCCAGAAGGTAAAGTGGATGGCCCTTCCCCCTACCTGTTGGTAGTTGACTACCTTTTCAAAAGTTTGAATGGCTGTTCCAAATTGTGTTCGCAAGCTAAATCCCCGTATAAAGAACCTCAGGTTATGTTAGGAAAACTACAAGTTGCTTAAAAAATTTGTTATTTTTCTAGTGTACGTTTTTTAACAGTTTTTGTATTGATTTTTTCCACATGCATAGTATGTTTAGCAAAATGCCAAAAAGTGTGTTGTGATCAAAATCAAGACTAGAATCATGCAAAGTACCAGCAAAACTATCTTGAAGTAATATTTCCCTGGCAAAAACTATGCACTTGAAAGATTTTACGCTAAGTTTGTATCTTGGAAACAAGAATTGTTTGGATTTTATGCAAGTCATCCTTTCTGTAAGCTAAGTTTAAAACCGACCACTTTTGATTCTTTTCAGACAAGATCTTGAGGTCCCTACAAGTTATGTTCAAGGGTTAATCAACAGGATCATTAATAATGTGTGTATTGTTTGTAACAATGTTATTCTCAAATATGTTGAAGATGACATTGTTTTATCTATCAATGTCAAGACCTTAGAGTTTCGCTCAGTTGATGGAAACTGGACCCCAGCATTTATAGGTAAGGATAACAGACTTTTGAAGTGAAACAAGCACTAGAGATATTGCCTTATGATAATTTGATGCATATACTACTGTAGATCATATTAATTGTATATTTTCTTTTACCTGTACTTTTATTCTTTGCAGATTTGACAGCAGAGGACCTTATTTTAAGAAATCTGGCTACTCTAACTGATTTGACCGTTTGTTTGGACAAGAGAAATGCCTCAGGAAAGATTGAAAATTATCAAGTAAGTCAATATTGATTTTAAAGTTTTCAAGCAATAATTGCACAAAAACCAGTATCATTTGTCAAAACTTCTTTTGATTTTAATCAACCTTTTCAGGAACCACTTTTGTATCGATGCTCCCTCTCCTGCCGAGTGGTGCGTCAGTTTGAATCTGTCAACTCAATCCAGCCTCTCTGCACAAGATATGATGTCTTTTGCCCTCAGTTACATTTCAGTTTATCAGATATGCAGTTGCCTATGTTTTTGAGACTACTGCAGTTATCCTTAGCATTATATTATGGGGAACTTGGAACCTATATGGAAACAGAGCAAACCACATGTGTTCCCTTGGGAGAGGACCAAGAAAATGCTCTTAATGAGGGTGAGATGTTTTGTGTATTCATGGATAATAGCTGTATATTGGCATTAAATATAATTATTGTTAAGGAAAATAAATGACTACTCAAGTATCTTACATCTTGTGGGAATTATTTCATCATGGCATTCAGCTTTACATATTTTTTAAGTAGGTAATAGTACATTACTGAAATGTACACTGAAGATGAGTTTACTGTGGAATTTAGTCTAGTATACATTCAGTTCTTTGCAAGCTGTGTGAATTTTAATCTGTAATTTATTTTGAAGTTTGTCAGCATCATCAAAACCTTTTTTTACTTCAGATTTTGCCAATGATAATGCTTCATGGTCATCGTGGGCTTGGTCTCTGGGGTCAGCTCTCTTGCCAGTTTACTGGGAAGATGAAGAGAATGCCTTGTCATCTCACAGACACAGACTTAATAAAACATTACATATGGGTCTCTACGTAGAAACTGCAACTTGGACATTCAAGGTTTCTTGTATCATAGATTTTTTATTGTTTCAAATTATCATGATAGTATTGTAAGTTACATAAATGTCGGTAGATATGTTTGGTATTTGTAAAATTTTCAGACTGACTTAAAATGACTTTTTGAATGAATTTAGTATTTTTTAGTTATAGAAATAAATTTCTTATAGTAATAAATTTCATATATTTTTCTTTCTGTTTCTTATGGCCTTTATTTATTATTTTTGGCTCCATTTAACTTTTCTATGTATTGCTTCCAGTTTTCCCCTATACTACTACATATACAGGTGTATATTAGTTTTGCTTATAGGTTAATTACAGTATACTGTATTTCTTTTTATTTAAAAGGAATATTGTTATCTTTATATTGAACAAATGCTTTGTACACTTACAATTCAAGTTTGCAAAACTATTTTGGAATTGTGATAATGTGTAAGCACATGCATGTTAACCACCACAGCCCAGAGATAGTATATATACGATCACATATAGCTTCACAGCAGTGGACAGATATTGTAGATATATGATCAAGATTTGGCGCCATACAGTTTGAACGAATTTTGTGGGAAAAATGTTCTTAATTCCATATATCACTATTGGGAACTCTTCAGATCACCCTATAAGAGTGTGAGTGAGCAGAGAAGCCCTCACTCTTGCTTGAGGTGGTAAGGGGGAATGTGGTCACAAATTCCCATCCAAGGATGTGTTGTAAATATTTCACAGTAAACATGCTAAGAATTTGTTCCCGGTTTTATTTCTTATTGTTTATGTTACTGTTTGAGCTGTAATTTCAATTTGACAAAATGAAATAAAAAAAAATTAGAAGAACGTTTAAAACTTTGTAAAATTAGTGTATTTTTTATGACTGTCATAGGGAAAAGAGGCCCACAAGGGGTGGGAAATATTCACTTAAGCTTCCCATGGAAGGTACAGCAATTTTTTAAGAATTTTTTTCTTATACCATGCGAATATACATATCTTCCTCTTTCCATTGAGGAGTTTTTTTTTTAGTTTTCCTTTTAAATTGGCCATCCTTAAATTTAGCCATATCATGGGTGTATGCATTAGCGCATATTAGCCCGAACTGTGTGGGTTAAAGTACAGTAGTCTTTTTAGTTTTGTAATGGGGTGTCGGGTAATTCCTGAAGACATGATGCTGGATGTTTCACTTTCAATTTTTTATTGGCATGTATGTCTTGGATACGTAAGATAAAGGGATTAAAAATAACCAGCAACATAACATTTTTCTACATGCAGGTCTACATCATACAAGTTTATTACTATTATTATTGTAATTCTTGTATGTGTACATGGGCAATTAAAGATGATACTGAAATGGTATTCTTAGCTGCAAATTTTTTTTTCATGAGCAGTGTCATTTCTTTGTCACAATATGAAAGCAGTAAATCACTTATGATATACACAGCTTCCTTCTGATGATTAAACTTTCCTGTGGATGGATTTAAACAATTAGACAAACTCAGTCGTGCATAATCCAAAAATCTCTAATCCTGTACTTAGCAGATCTGACTGATGCCTCATGGGCAGTTGTCTGCTGTGTGCATTGAGTGGCATTCTGTAAGGGATACCTGTACTATGAATGTTTTTGCATTTTCTCTCTGGGCCCACTGTTATTGTTTTTTATCTTATATTTTATGTATTCCTTTAGTCTCTTCCCACCTAGCTGTCCAATTTCTTTGATGTCACCCCATTTTACACCTTTCTTTATGAACTTATTCTTTGGGCCCAGCAAATAAAAGCCTGGAATTGTAACTGAACGGACACGGTAAACTCCTTCATAATGACAATAATACATAACAGGAAGTTTGTTAGTATCCAGAAGGCTACTATGATTTTTGTGTGGTATTCTTTAAAGAAAATCAAGATGAGGGAAAAAGGAATAAACTAAGTTTTTGTCTTTGACAGTTGACAGAATCTGTGCAAGAGAGTGGATACTTTGGCCCAACAAAAATGAGATTTACCCCTTTCATGAGGATAGAACATCAGGGGAGTTTTATGACTGTGGTTGTTAAGGGTCTAGAGGCTGTAAATGTCCAGCTTGGGATATCGTCTCTTACTGTTGATCCAGTCGGCATGTGCATATGTGGAATTGCTGATATTCAGGAGGTTAGTTTTATGAATTTAAATGAAATTTTCTAATATTTTCTTTTATATTTTCCTAATCAGTTTACTGACAATCTTTTCACCAATATTTCTTAATTTTTTTTTTATAGCAATAAACAAGTTTCAGCTGTCATGTCTCTGTAAATACTTGAGTTTAGAAAGAATTTTTATCTTTTTAGGGTTACTTTGATTCAAGAATTTTTTCCAGGGTGATATTTCATCGGGTGAAGGCCAGACAGTCAAAGCCAAAGGAGTAACATCCTTCATAAGTGTTGGTCAAGATGGACAAGAATATCTATCGCAGTCGTTGTTTGATCCACAGGTTTTGATGGAAGCACAAGAACTGTGGGATTATTCATACACTTGGGATAGACATACTAAAGATACAACAGGTAACTGCCATAAATATACTAAAACTAGATATTTGCCAAAGATATAGTTAGTAGTTGCTAGGGATTTCTTTTTGGAAGTTTACAGTTTAAAATTTTCTATTGTCTTACATATGTATCAAGCTGGCCATATACCAGCATTGGCTTAACATTTACCAAATAAGGTACATACTATACAGTCCTTGATATGAGTGGTATTTGCACTTATTGAATTTATAAGTTGAATATATTTTGTCCTAAAACCAAATACATTATAAGTGGTTAAACCATTTAATAATGTTTATAAATTTGGGCTGAATAAAGGTCTTGGTGTTTTTCAATGAGCTTCATGATATCTTCTTGCTTAACTTGTTATTTCAGAAGCAGTAATGTTGGCAAGAACGGGTGCAATGGCTATGGATTACTTTTACTACATGGAAATTCCTCAGGATATGAACAGTGAGCAACTATCTGAGATTAGCACGGATTTAGAGTTCAGGTATGTTGTTGATGCTAATATCCTCAAACTCTGTTGGAACCCACATATATATACATTGTTGCTCAAACATATATAGATCTGTACAATAGGTTATTTGTACACGCATTAGTATTTTGATATAATTTGACCTTTGGTGCTAAGGGTGTGATAGCTATTTTGTTATTTAGGTTTATCCACAAATTTTAGTTTTAATCTGGTTTATCATGTAAGTTTTAAGTTATTAAATTAGATTATACTGTGGTTTTGTGCATGTCTTTAGGGTTACTCATATTTTTAAGCTGTTTCCTTTTACAATGAACACTCAGTGTTGGATTAAGAAAATTGGATAATAATTTTTTTGTTCTTCAACAGTAACATGAATGAACGCGCAATTTGTCGGGTCGTATTTGGAGCCTCTGAAACAAGCTTGTCATCGGGGTTATATCATCGAGTTGAAGCAGTTTCTCATGCTCTCAGCCAGCATGATTATCCTCCTTATTCTAATCCCCCAAGCTGTAAGTTGTAGAATTTCATTTGTGAAGATTAGTATAGAATTATTTGTCATGTCTAAGTTAGTGTTTTTATGCTAATTTTATTTCTGGGCTCAGCTCGTGTCGCTGCGCGAAATATCCTTTAATCTATTATTTCTAGGGTAAATGTACTAACACATACCAGAGAATAAATAAATAAAGAAAAAGGTCAGTACAACTGACTCGCTCACCCTCCAAGAGGGTGTCGGTATGAACACTATGGCGAGTGAGACCACTACCACGAGCCGAATGCCAATAGAAATCTCCCACTACAAAATCCCCACAAGAGGAGAGCCGACCCACAGAGTGGGCAGCAACTACTACTACTCCATCCCATGCTGCCGACTGCTGCGCCTCTGGTGGTCATCCTTTTCAGTTAGCGCACACGGTATACACGTGCCCTTTTTTGCTCTGTGTTATTTGTGCCCTTTTCTTTGGATTTATTTATCATGGAGCGTGCAGCCATCGCAGCAGCTAAGTTAAGTACTCAGTGTTTATTGCTAATTGGTTTTTTCCGGCCCTGAGCCCGTATTTGCCGTTTTTTAGGTATAAATACGAACTCTAGGTCGGAAGCATGGCAGCATTGTTCTGCCTCGTGGCGGGTTCGTTCTTGGTCTCCCATACCCAGAACATTCCCTTACTTTAGTACGCTCTATTTTAATCATCCGTTTTGTTTTAGGGTACAGTCTACACGGTTTTTTTGTCATGCATGCATGTCTTTTACCTTATGTAGGCTCCTTCTATCCAGACCCTAGCCACGGCTCTTAGTATCGGCCCCGGCTAGCTTTGAGTGGTAGACTTTCCTTCGGGTTAGTCGTACACTCCTGGATTTTTTCTCCTACTATTTTGTTTTCTTCCTTTCATGTTTTATTCACATTATATTATATTTAGGTTAGTGTAGGCGTCTGGCTTCATTTAGCCTAGGTTAGGGCCCATAGGGCCCATATGCTACCGCTCCTCAGTTCGGTTGCTTCCCGATAGCATCTCTCTGATCAGCCGGTTGTGTTTTCTAGGCCTTATTGTCTCATTGTTTTGTAGTTACCGCCCCGTGGTCACTACGTGATCACGGAGCAGCCAGACGCCTGTCCAGTCTTCTTCCCCCCTCCCGCTCTTCCATAGAGTCGGGGGGTGGGTTGGTCTTCCCATGCTCGCTCCGCATACCGAGCCTGCCTCCCTCTCCCCCCCCCCAGGCGGAGGGAGTAGAGGGACGGGACAGACCCAGACTGGACTCGACCTCTCCAGCTTCTCGGTCCGGCCGGATGGTAAAGGTGGGGGGACGGGCCTTTCCCCCCTCCGTCGCTACTCCGTCGCTCCGTTGCTAGCCCGAGTCTGTTTGTCCTCTCGCCCTTTCCCACCTTACTGGGGCTCCTTTGCCACCGGAGCCCCAGCATCCAGCGGAAAGGTGCTAGTCCACCCAGCAGGGTGGACCGGGATATACAGTTGGTCTCTACTAACCACTCCGGCTCGCTGAGTCACGACACTCCGCCACGCACTGGACTTAGTCCGGTACGTTCGTATTTTATAGGTTTAAGTTCTGTTATGTTAAACTAGTAAGTTTATCTTAAGCTACCTTAAACCATCCCCCCTCCCTCACCTGTCTCACCGGATCTCTCCGGGGTTATAGCCTATTCAGGCGTTAAGGGAGGGGTTATGCCCAAATTTTTTCCGAGCTCCGGCATGCAACGGAGTTCTTCTGTCCTTTAGCCTGTAAGTGATAACCTTTAAGATACTCATGTGTCTTTTCACTTACAGACCACCAACTGTGAGCATCCGGGATGCGCCGCCACACTTCAAGACCCATGTGGACATGAAGTTTGCCGGTCCCATGCTCCATGCGCGACTCCGCACGGGGACATCCAGGTCTGGTATCACGAGACGTGCACCATCTGTTATGATCTGGTGAGCCAGCTTTTAGACGGGGTAAGTATTCCAACTCCGTTAGCCAGTCCCCATTTTGTTATAATTCTTAAGTTTTCTAAATTCAATCTTCCAAACTTAAGATAAAAATTCATGGGGTTTTGCAGCCCCTATAATTTTAAGTTAAGCTTTTAATTTAGTTTTAGTTTTAAGTTTAATCTTAAAATCTAATCAATACCCTCTCTTCCAGGCTCCGGCTGTGAAGGATACCGCACTGGCAACCCTGCGGGCCTGGGTCGGCGGTTTTGGGAAGAACGCCGCCAAGGGTATGCCCTACATTCTTGAAAAGAAGTTGGCGGTACTGATCTTCCCCGGAGGCAAGTCAACAGGCTACGTCGACCCAGCAGAGGCTGCCCCGACTATCGCTTTCATTCAGCAACAGCTGGCTGCCTCGTTAACGGATCAAGGCCAGGACATCTCCTCGGAAGTCGCGACATTGGACATTAATATTGAACCTATGGTAGGTGTAGACGACCTGTTGGTCGAGGTAGGTACGTTGGACGCCCAAGGGATGCCCTTGGGTGCCACTGGATCTTCTACCCCTGCAACCTCTCCATCCTTCCAAGGCTTTACAGGTACTGAATTATATACTTCTCCTGACGCTTCCGTTAGACCCAAGGTCAAAGGTCAAGCTGTAAAAACCTTGACCAAGACGTCGTCGTCGTCTAAAAAGACGGCGTCGGCGTCATCTTCTTCTCGTAAGTCTCCGGCTAGAAATCCCGGAGCAGAGAGGTCTAAAGCTTCTGGGTCCGGCTCTAAATCCTCTAGGAGTAGATCTTCCAGGGAGAGATCACACACTCCAGCGGAGTCGACAGTTCCACTACCCTTGGTTCCGGTTCAGAGCCACCCTTCCACCTCCGCAGCAGCTCCGGCTTTGGATTCCAACGCTGGTCTGTTGCAACAAGTGGGCGATCTGGTTGGTTCTCTGAAATCCAGTATGGAACAAATGATCTCCCGGTTGTCTGATAGGATCAACTCTCAGGACAACATTATAGCCGGACTGAGCCAAGCTCCACTAGCTTCTTCCCCATCTTTCAGCACAGGGGGAGCCCAATTACCCCCGTATGACTCTCTACCTCCGTTCTCAATGAACAATCCTTGGAGAGTAGCATCATACGCCCCCTTCCAAGACGGGCTTATCTCTATCCCGGAATGTGGAACTCGGAGGATTGAAGACTTCGAGTTCTACCCGGAAGACCTTCAGCCTCCGTTCATCGGCTACGCCAGGCTCACCGCCTCGGCTATGACTCGGGACGATAAGGTACCGAAAGAGACAGTCCTCTATTCACGAGACCAGGCTCAGAGAGAATGGCTCAGGTGTCTAGAGGACATGGATTGTTCCAATACAAAGATTCAACCGTTTAAGAGTCCGTTTACGATCTTTACAATGGAAGAGAGTACCCCGCTCCCTTTCTTGACAAAGATCGCTACAACCACCATTCCAGCAGCCCAGAAGGGGGATTCGATGCCTCAGCTGAAAGAAGCGGACCCTACGTCTCCTTTACTCCCCTCAGCCGGTGAGTTGTGGGAAGATTTGCCCAACACCTTTTCAGCGGGCAAACTCAAACCAGACTGTGCTATGGAGCAGTTTGGTGAGAAGCTACCTAGGCTTCCGGATAGCCTTATTCAGGCGGAATTCGATGCCAAATCGAGGTTAGCCAGGTCTATTAATACCATGGCCATGACCGAGGTGGCTACCATTTCCTATGGTTCTGAGCCACTCTTTAAGCTTCTCACCAAGTCTCTGACTCAAACGGTACAGTCTGATATGTTTGAGTTCGCCACGGCTAGGACGAATTGTAGGAAACATGTCCTCCAAGAAGCAACAATTCGGCATGAGCCGAATAAGTTGCTTACATCGAGCATCTGGGGAGCAGACCTCTTCCCAGAGGCGATGGTGAAGGAGGTCCAGGCAGAGGCTACGAGATTAAACCAAAGCCTTAAAGATCGTTGGGGTCTTACGGCCAAGAGACGCCAAGATCAAGTGGTCAGGGGTAAGGCTCAAAGGAAACCCAGACGTTTCCAGCCCTACCAGAAGAAACAGCCACGCTTTACACAGCAGGTTCCAGCTGTCCCGTTGGTGCAAGCAGCTCAACCTTCTACCTCCAAGGCTCAGTCGCAGCCAATCTATGTTATTTCCCCCCAGCCTCAACCCTCCACCTCTTACGCTCTCTCTCCAGCCTACAATCAAGTCTTCGAGGGTCAGGCTTCCCAGAAGTATGACCGCTCGGGTAAGGGAGGCAGAGGTAAGCGATCCTTTCGTGGGAGAGGATCGGGAGGGCCCTTCAATAGAGGGAAGCATTTCAGGGGAGGCCGAGGAGGCTACCAAAGCCAATGAGGATGTTCAGGTAGGAGGGAGACTGTTTCACTTCCGCCACCGGTGGAACTTCAGCAAGTGGGCGCAGAGCATTGTGTCAAAAGGTCTGGGTTGGAGCTGGATAGCGGACCCGCCCCCATCCAGACCTTTCCGCCAACTTCCATCCAAAGAATTGACGGAGTATGCGGAGGACCTCCTTCAGAAAGGAGCTATAGCGAGAGTCACAGGTTAAAATTTCAAGGACGCTTATTCAGCGTGCCAAAGAAAGGCTCACAAAAAAGAAGGGTAATCTTAGACTTGTCCCGCTTAAACTTAGCCATCCGCTGCAACAAGTTCAAGATGCTCACGATCTCGCAGGTACGGACCTTACTTCCCCGTGGGGCCGTCACCACCTCTATCGATCTTACAGACGCTTACTATCATATCCCTATTGCAAGACACTTCCGTCCGTATCTGGGCTTCAAAATAGGAGACCAGACATTCTCCTTCAAGGTAGTTCCTTTCGGGCTCAACGTAGCACCCAGGGTGTTCACGAAGTTGGCGGAAGTGGTGGTTCAACAACTAAGGTCGCAAGGGGTTATGGTAGTAGCGTATCTCGACGATTGGTTAATCTGGGCTCCAACAGTCGAGGAATGCCACAAAGCAACACTGAAAGTGATTCAGTTCCTGGAATATCTAGGTTTCAAGATAAACAGGACCAAGTCAAGACTCACTCCAGAGTCAAACTTTCAGTGGCTGGGCATTCAATGGAATCTATCCTCCCATACTCTGTCGATTCCATCAACCAAAAGGAAAGAAATAGCGAAGTCAGTCAAGCAATTTCTGAGTCACAAACTGGCGTCGAGAAGAACTCAGGAAAGGATCCTGGGTTCACTCCAGTTTGCATCAGTGACAAACATCTTGATGAAAGCCAAACTGAAAGACCTAACCAGAATCTGGCGCTCACGAGCAAATGTCAGGTCCAGGGACAAATTATCCTCAGTCCCTCAGATTCTACGGAATCGACTTCGCCCGTGGGCAAAAGTCAAGAACTTATCGATTTCAGTACCCTTCAGTTTCCTCCTCCGGGGATCACCATCCACACAGACGCTTCATTAAGCGGTTGGGGAGGATATTCCCAGTTCAAGAAAGTTCAGGGAACTTGGTCACTTCAGTTCCGTCAGTTCCATATAAACGTACTGGAAGCAATGGCAGTGTTCTTGACCCTAAAAAGGTTACGTCCGCCAAAGTACTCCCACATAAAGCTAGTCTTGGACAGCGCAGTGGTAGTTACATTGTATAAACAGGGGAGGCTCCAAATCGCGCCATCTAAATCATGTCATGGTAGCCATCTTCTCCCTGGCGGACAAGTTCAGTTGGCACCTCTCCTCCACCCATATAGCTGGAGTGAGAAACGTCATAGCAGATGCTCTATCCCGATCAGTACCTCTAGAGTCGGAATGGTCACTGGACAACAGTTCGTTCCAATGGATTCTTCAGAGAGTTCCAGGCCTACAAGTGGATCTCTTCGCATCCCAAGCGAACCACAAACTCCCATGTTATGTGGCCCCCAACCTGGACCCTCTGGCCTATGCCACGGACGCCCTGGCCCTAGACTGGAACAACTGGGAGAAGATTTATGTCTTTCCTCCAGTGAATCTTCTCATGAAGGTACTGAACAAACTCAGGACATTCAAGGGTCAAGTGGCTCTAGTAGCCCCAGACTGGCCGAAGAGCAATTGGTACCCTCTAATTCTAGAACTGGGTCTTCGCCCTCTTCGGATTCCCAGTCCCAAGCTCTCCCAGTCAGTACAAACGAAGACTGTGTTCGCTTCCTCAGGAATTCTCAAAACCCTAACTTTATGGATTTCATGAAGTTTGCAGCGAAAAGGAATGCGAATATTGACCCTCAAAATATTCTCTTCTTGGAATCCGATAAAAGGGATTCAACTTTGAGACAGTATGATGCTGCTGTCAAAAAGTTAGCAACCTTCCTGAGAGAATCAGATATTAGAATCATGACAATCAATTCAGCTATATCCTTTTTCAGATCTTTATTTGAAAAAGGCTTAGCAGCTAGCACCATTACGACAAACAAGTCAGCCTTGAAAAAGATTTTTCAATTTGGTTTCAACATAGACTTGACAGACTCCTACTTCTCGTCTATTCCCAAGGCGTGTGCTAGACTTAGACCTTCTGTAAGGCCTACGTCAGTATCATGGTTCTTAAATGATGTTCTAAAGCTGGCTTCAGAAACTAATAATGACACATGTTCTTTTATGATGCTCTTAAGAAAAACTCTATTTTTATTAAGCTTGGCCTCAGGAGCTAGAATTTCAGAACTGTCGGCATTATCCAGAGATCCGGATCATATTCAGTTCCTTCCCACAGGGGAAGTGCTACTTTCTCCGGAACGTAGTTTTATAGCTAAGAATGAAGATCCTTTGATGAGGTGGGAACCATGGAAGGTACTACCCCTTCCACAAGATATATCTCTTTGCCCAGTATCGACCTTACGAGCCTTTCTGTCTAGGACCTCCTCATCCTCATCGGGTCCTCTCTTTAAGAGAGAAAAAGGTGGTACTTTATCTATTAAAGGCATCAGGCAGCAAATCCTGTACTTTATTAAACAAGCCAATCCTGACTCTTTTCCAAAAGCACATGATGTCAGGGCAGTAGCCACCTCAATTAACTATTTCCAACATATGAACTTCGATGAGTTGAAAAAATATACTGGATGGAAATCGCCGACAGTATTTAAACGTCATTACTTAAAGTCCTTGGAAGCTCTGAAATTTTCAGCAGTGGCGGCGGGTAACATAGTTTCCCCCGACTCGGCCTAATCTTTAGTAGAAGATCCAGTCCTCCTTTCTACCTGTCTCACCCAACAGTTCGTCTATTCCTGCCTTGTTCATCTACGGTTACCTTGTGTCTTAGCTGCTTTTATGATGATATGGTGGGTGTCCCTTATTTTTTTGCTAGGGACACTCACAATCGATTGTATATATTGATCTCTTGGATGTGATCCCCTTATTTTTATGCTAGGGGATACATCTTAATTGTAATGGTTACGGGTTTTGTATATTAAGTTATATACATTCCTTTATATATTATTATTATTGAAGTTTGTTCTGTTCAACTTATTGTCTTAATTGCTCTAGAGTTCTTGATACATGTCAATACACAGATACTATTTCGGAACATATATGCCATGTAAGCCCTGTATATATGTAAATTGCCTTAAGTTAAGAAATATTATTAGCATTAAGTTTAATTTAAGCAATATTTCTATTTTTGTATCATTGTGTATATGTATCTTTATTAGCAATTATATTCTTTTATTTTATTTTATCTTTTATTTGAGACCTCTTTTTTGTTGAATTTTATTTACAATCTTGTGCTATTTCTCTGGTACGATTTCGCGCAGCGACACGAGCTGAGCCCAGAAAAGGGATTTTGACGTAAGGAAAAATCTATTTCTGGGCGATTGGCTCGTGTCGCCAGCGAAATCCCACCCTACCCATCCCATCGCTCAAGATTGTCTGCTAACTTCAGGATGGCCACCAGAGGCGCAGCAGTCGGCAGCATGGGATGGAGTAGTAGTAGTTGCTGCCCACTCTGTGGGTCGGCTCTCCTCTTGTGGGGATTTTGTAGTGGGAGATTTCTATTGGCATTCGGCTCGTGGTAGTGGTCTCACTCGCCATAGTGTTCATACCGACACCCTCTTGGAGGGTGAGCGAGTCAGTTGTACTGACCTTTTTCTTTATTTATTTATTCTCTGGTATGTGTTAGTACATTTACCCTAGAAATAATAGATTAAAGGATATTTCGCTGGCGACACGAGCCAATCGCCCAGAAATAGATTTTTCCTTACGTCAAAATCCCTTTTTTAATGACACACTGGACATTGCTCTATAGCATTATTTGTCATATCTAAGTCAGTGTTTTTGTGATAATTTTATTTTTAATGACACATTGGAAATTGCGCTGACATAAGGGAAATGGGTTAAGCTTATTGAGAGTCTCGGAACCTTTTGATATTAAAAGTTTAGTACTCTCTTTTTATTGTCTTTACTATTTTATTTTTAATATAATATTAGATTTGTCTAGAAGAATCTTGAGCTAGCAATGGATTTCTGATGCATTTTTTTATTGTTATTGGGGTCACTTTATAGAATTTATTTACACGAGAATATCCTTATAGAAATATCTATACAGGCAGTCCCAGGTTATCGGTGGGGGATCTGTTCTGACAAGCTTGATGATAAGTGAAAATTGCCATTAACCAAAACTTGGCTATTTATGGTGCTTATGGGGCAGATAACTGGTTGATGGCACCTCTGTTAGGTAGGAATCAGTGCCATAACTATTATCGATGCCAATAAATGTAACTCTGCGCGTTATGGCGCTAAACAATCCCTGTAAAACCGGATCACCAATAACCAAGTCCACCGATGACCGGGGACTGCCTGTATATATAAGATAACGTCCAGTTGTTCATACGTGAAGAAACCTTCGGTTTTAACAATGGATGATTTCTAGTGCCCAGCTGGATCCGGTTAAAAAACAGATGAAAGCAAGGAATCTTGTGACATCTGGCAATGCATACATAGATCAGGTGAAGAATGGTCAAGGACCACTCACCTATGCCACCGCGTCAGTATTTTCTTTAACCACCTGGGCGAGAGTCGTGGTTAACCTCTCTTGGCCTTTACCCGGTTCATTGCTCATTTCGCTTGTGTTTAGTGTGTGTATGTTTGGCGAATATTATGGCTTCTGCTCCTTCTCGGCCTTGTCAACGTGTGTGCTCCGGAATTCCAGGTTTTCCGTGTTCTCATTTTTTGGCTTTGGCGGCAACCAATCCCCACATCACTTGTAGCAGGTGCCGTTCTAATTTTTGCACTATAATGAATCCTTGCATGGAATGCAGGGCATGGCCTAAAGAGCAATGGAAATAGTTTTATAGCAAGTGAGAGCATCAGAGGGTTTCGACTCTTCCTTCTTGGGAAGGTTTTTTGCCTCTTCCCCATGCTTCGTTTCCTGCAGTATTCACCCTCCATAGTAGTGTTGTTCCTGTGTCTCCTTCCTTTTCTTCCATTGATTTGTCACTGGAAGTATCGGGAGGCCACCAGGCTGATTTTTGTAATGTTGCCCCTTCTTCTTCAGGAGTTAATTTGATTCCAGAGTCGGAGGCGTCCAAGATGGCGGCGATTTGGAAGACGCTCGGGCTAGGGGGTCCCCCATCCTTGGAGGGGTTGCTAGTGCACTTTATGGAGGCTCCCTAACCCCCCTCCTCCCAGCCTCGTCTTCGTGGGTAGCCGAGGTCAGCCATCTTGTGTTGCTCCGCCAGTGACTGTTGCCTCTTTTTCAAGTCAGAGGGAAGCCGTGGCGTCAGCCCCATTGATGACTACATGGGATCCATCGTGTATTCCTCCGCCAGTGGCGTCTGATTCCCTTTCACTCCGAGGGGAAGCTGTGACGTCATCACCACTTGTGACGTCACTCTCATCGATGATGTCACTCCCGGTCGCCTCCTCTGCACTGCCTCTCTCAGCCGTGACATCATCTCTGCCGCCCAGTTCGCTACATCTCCCTTCCATGTCATCGGAGCCTTCTCTTGCAGATCAGTCTGAGGTTATATGCCAGGCAGTGCTTAAGAGGTTGGACTCTGTTTTGTATGATAAGTTGGCTGCCTTGTCAGTTGGGAGGACTGGAAGGAAACGTGTTGCTTCATCCCCGCCTCCTGCGAAGAAACCAGTGCTGTCTTCCTCTCCCTCTTCCCCCTCTACGCCACGTCGCCATATCAAGCGTTGGAAGGCTAAGGACTTTCCTCTTTCTTGGCCTACGAGGGAGGAACAATGCTGACGTTTTCTCGAGAGTGTTGGTGTTTCGGAGTGTGTTAGTATAATTTCTCTTGTGCAATCTGCAGGGGCTGCTTCATCCTCTGCATCAAATCGCTGGCGTGTTGCAACCTTCCCCGTCTGTGCACATCGCGAGCATGTTGCAACCTCCCCCGTCCATGCACATCACAAGCGTGTTGCAACCTCCCCGGTCCGTGCACATGATGCAAGTGCTCCTTCTTCTCCAGGGCCTATTCGTTGCCATAAGGATCTCAAGGCACCTGTCAATAGGTCGAAGGTGGTGAGCGCAGAGTTGGAACAGCAGGAGTGTTTGCCTGCCCCTCTCACTGGTGCTTCCAAGAGTTCAACTCTGGGGGATTCTCCTTTGATCTCAAGTGTTCGGGATTCCTCTCCAACTCACGTTCGTATGTCTGCCACGCCTGTGACCATTCATGGACATGTTAATGAGTTATCTGTTGGAGGAGTACGTAGTGATGTTCCTAGTGTTATAGTGGGCTTGTCTTGGGAGCTGACGCATGGACCTAGCCCAGACAAGTTAGTTGGTGTTTTGGGCTGTTTGGCTGCTGATCTTTCCGTTAATTTTAATGGGGAAGGTGCCTTAGAGGAGCCTACACATCCTTCTCGTCATCAGTCACCATTGCCAGAGCAGGAGGGAGACATGCAAGAGTTTTTGTCTTCCTTTTCGAAAGTTTTTGATCTCATTCGTTGGTTCAACAATTTGGAATGTAGGACTCAGGCTCGGTCGTCTTACACTCCTTCTTACTTGGAAGCCTTGGTGGGAGCTACGCAGGTTCCCAAATCATCTCTTCAGCTTCCCTTGTTGGGGCATGTCCAGTCAGTCTTGCATAAGGTTAACGCCTCTGTTTCGGACCGGGACGGTTCGCTTCGCTCTATGGGCTCTGCCAAGCTACTACCCCCGCCTCTCACGAGACAGGAAGTACTATGCTACGAACTCTGCATTTTTTATGTCGCACCATCTTAACCCAGACGTCATTCGCCTGAAGCTGGGATTGACTTTGGAGCAGGTGAGGTTGGCTGCTCCATCCTTGTCTCCGCAATATGCCTCGTCATTGGAATCTCTGGCAGCCTCCACATTGCAGACAATTTCTTGACTGGACTTCTGGTCTGTGGTCATTGCCAAGATAGCTTCTGACAGGTCCCCAGAAGGGTTGGGGAGTGCATCCTTGTTTGCCAGTCTGTTGCAGTGCGGAGGCAAGGCGTTTTCATATATGGCTCACCTCAGTGTTAATTTATGGGCTTACCGTCTTCTGATTAGAAGAGACACAGCTTTGTCTAGGATGGAGAGATCAGTTGACACGGATTCCTTGCTGGCATTGAGGAATGGAGATCTGTTGGAGTCCCATTATTTGTTTCCTCAGACCAAGTTTGAGAATGCGATAGAATGCGATAGACCGGCGCCGGGCTGGCACCAAAGACAGACCGGTGCACCAGGCCATGTCTAAGTCGGAGTCTCGTCCTCGGAGACGTCCAGCTCCTCCTCCTCCCCTTGTCCAGCAGCAGTCAAGAAGAATTAGAGTTTGGCAGGGCCTTCCTATTTGACTCAGCCCAGGTCAGAGGATCAATGGCCCTTTCGTTCTTGTTCCTTTAAGGGGGCCGGCCGGGGTATAGGGTGAAAAATGCAAATTCATGAAAAAATTCATGGAGCTTCATATGGCAATTGAGAATACGTATACGAAATATTTCGTCAAAATTCCTCTTACTTTCGTAGTTACAGGGTAATTAGTTCACGTAACTCAATAAGCCTAAAACATTGATCCGTACAAGAAAATGCAATATTTCTTCTGTTATCGTTAATTTTGATAATTATTGTCAAAGAAATTGGGAGAAATGGCATCTGTAGACATTTCCCGAGTCGAGAAGGGAGACTTCAGTCAGCTACCAAGTTCAACCATGATTCAGTGCGAGCACAAACCTCAAGTACTCTACACGTCTACACGTTCGAGTTTCACTGCTGACATTCATTTGGTTTTATGTATGTTTATCTGTTTCGGCAAGAATTTCATCATGCCAGTGAGGAAAAGACAAGGAAAACATCTAGCTAACATACAGACGAAGAAAAATCGCTCAAGTATTATTACAGAATATCATAATATACGCGTAGTTAGTGAAGAGAGAGGGGAGGGTTGCGTAGTAACGCCCCCGTCTTGCCTGACAGCACACGTCACACTGTGCCCAAGGCTACGATCTTTGAGCAAAGAGATCTTCATTTATGATAAATAACATAGTTTTTGTTTTTTAATACCCAAAATGGAATATGAAATCCATAATAATGATTTATTAAATTGTCACCTCTGACAGTCTCTTGCATTTACGTTTGTTTATCTTTGTTTCGGCAAGAATTTCATCATGCCAAAGAGGAAACACAAGGAAAACATCTCGCTAACATACAGAAGAAGAAAATTCGCTGTAATAAGCCGGGTTGGTGAAGGAGAGAGAGAGAGTTGCGTAGGAAGGAGTGCCCCATCTTGCGTCACGCAGTGCCCCATCTTGCGTCACGCAGTGCCCCAGGCTACGATATATGAGCAAAGGGATCATCATTTATGATTAAATTATGATAAATAAAATAATTTTGGTTTATTAATACACAAAAAAGAAATATACATTCATAATAATCATTATTTACTAACATTGTCTATAGAAATACGAAGGAAAACTTTGAACGCCCGTATCTCAAAACTATACTTATTGACCTTCAAAATCTATCTTCTCACTTAGTTTAAAAGCTATAACATTGGAATTTGGAATATAACTCAGAAAGACATTATAGAACAATCAAATTAAGCCCTTTTTCCCAATTTTTGTTTCGTCTTTTTTTTTTATACATTTTTTTCTCCTGATTTATAGGGTTTATTTTTTTACCATATTGAAAAATCATATCTAGCAAAAAAAATGACTTAGAAAAAAAACTCCTCATTCGATTGGAGGTCTACATCAGGTCTATATATGGTAGTAATCCTAGGTCTTAATATTAAATATCAAGGGAGGAGATAAGAGTTTGAAAAATGGTTATTTTCGGGATAAATCGTCCTGGCGTCACAAAACCGAAGGTCAAAGGCGAAAATTATATGCGGTTTGGAGATGTCCCAAGTCACCTTATTAAGTGGTATGAATATCAAAGTCCTGTCCTTAAAAAATGGCATTAGCCGGCCGGCCCCCTTAAGCCAAGAAGGGGCCCAAGGGGCAGAGGTAAAGGGGGCTGTCGGTAGGTTAGGCGCTTCTCCCTCTCCTGCGCCACGGGTGGGAGGGTACCTGGCGGGCCATTGGGCCAAGTGGCAGAGTTATGGGGTGGAGAAGTGGGTGGTAGATGTACCTACTGCCATTCGACTTCTCTCCTCCTCTGTCGGACAAGCAGCAGCTCAGGAAGGCATATCCTCCAGATTCTCTGAAGTTCTTGGTTCTTCGGGAGGAAGTGCAGAAGATGCTGGACAAGGATGCGATAGAGGAAGTGGTGCCTCTGTCTCCGGGGTTTTACAGTCACATCTTCTTGGTGCCCAAGGCGTCAGGAGGATGGAGACCTGTGATCAACTTCTCCACTTTGAATCACTTCATCAGGAAGAGACAGTTCAAGATGGAGACCCCGCGTTCGGTGTTGGCAGCCGTGAGGGAAGGCAACTTCATGCTGTTGATAGACTTAAGGGATGCATACTTCCAAATCCCTGTTCATCCGATGTCCAGGAAGTCCCTTCGCTTCTCTCTTGGGGACAAGGTCTTCGAGTTCCAAGTCTTGTGCTTCGGGCTGACAACAGCCCCTTAAGTGTTCACAAGGGTCTTTTCGTGTCAGGTTGGGCCCATGCTCAGGGGATCCGTTTGCTGAGGTACCTCGAAGATTGGTTGGTCTTGGCACTTTCCAGGGAAAAGCTGCTGCAGGACAGGAATCATCTACTTCGGTTCTGTCTGGAACTGGGCATCGTAGTCAACCAGGAAAAGTCGAACCTCGTACCCAGTCAAAGGATTCTCTACCTGGTAGTGGTCATCGATACAACAGTGGCAAAAGTTTTCCCATCGGATCAGAGATTGGAGAAGTTACGGGTGGTGGCGCGCAACTTCCTGTAGGAACCACATCAGTCAGCTCATCAGTGGCAGGTTCTTCTAGGAGTGTTGTCATCCCTGGAGAAGCTGGCCCCTCATGGGCGTCTTCTTCTTCGGTCTCTGCAATGGAGACTGGGAGGATTCGGGTCTCCGATGGGGGACTCACCCCTGTTAATGGTTCCTCTGTCTCTGGAAGTGAGAGAAGACCTTCGTTGGTGGTTGGACAACCAGAATCTTTCGAAGGGTGTCCCTCAGCATTCACTTCCACCGGACTTCCTTCTGTTCTCAGATGCCTTCCTCGCAGGTTGGGGGGCCTCATTTAGGTGGCCTCATCGCTTCAGGCGTTTGGAGTTTGGAGGACATGCAGCAACATAACAACATCTTGGAGTTGAAGGCAGCCTTTCTGGGTCTGAAGGAGTTTCGGGAGAAGGTAGAAGGTCATTCTGTTGTTCTCATGTCGGACAACACCGCGATGGTAGCCTATGTGAACAAACAGGGAGGCCTCGTTTCTCGTCAACTTCATGCCTTGACTGTCGAGGTTCATCAGTGGGCAGTCAGCAATTCGGTAGAGCTCTCAGCCAGGTATATCTCAGGCAAATGGAATGTGGTCGCAGACAAACTCAGTCATCGGAATCAGATCCTAGGCACAGAGTGGTCCCTTCATCAAGTGGTAGCATACAAGCTTTTCCAGGTTTGGGGGAGACCCATGCTGGACCTTTTTGTGACTCGCTTCAACAGGAAGCTGGAGATATTCTGTTCAGTGTCCCCGATCCTTTAGTAGCATTAGCAGAGGACACATTCCAATATCCCTGGGACAACCTTGAGGTGTATGCCTTCCCTCCATTTTGTTTGATCTGTCAAGTTCTGAACAGGCTAATGAGTTCACAGGGTCTCAGGATGACTTTGGTAGCCCCTCTGTGGCCTCAATCGGCATGGTTCCCAGATATGCTGTTGTCGTTGTCAGAGGTTCCGAGGGAGATTCTCGCCAGGGAGATTCCCCCTTGGCGACATCTCTTGTGTCAGCCCTATGCGGAAAGGTTCCACCAGTCAGTAGAATCCCTCTCTCTCCACAGTTGGAGGCTATCAAGTATCTCCTCCAAGCGATAGGCTTTTCTCAGAGAGCAGCAGGGCTTATGTCTAGCAGTCTCAGAAAGTCGACCTCCACGGTTTACCCACAGTTTACCAAGGCAAATGGGCAATCTTCTGTGATTGGTGTTGTAAACAGGGTTTTTCTCCACTCGCAACCTCTATTCAGCGAATAGCAGACTTTTTAACCTTCCTCAGAGAAGAGAAACGTTTGTCCATTTCTGCCATTAGAGGCTACAGGGTGGCCCTGAGTTTGGTGTTACGCCTTAAAGGTATCGACATCTCTTAATGGGAACTTTCCTTGCTAGTTAAGGGGTTTGAGCAGTCGAGTTCTCCTAGAGAGCTCAAGCCTCCGATGTGGGATGTTTCCTTGGTTCTCAAGAGCTTGACTTAGAGTCCATATGAGCCCTTGCGTCGCTCATCTGACAGGAACTTGACGCTCTAGACAGTTTTCCTTCTGGCCTTGGCATCTTCCAAGAGTGTAAGAGAGCTCCACGTTCTGAGCTATGATGTGAAGCACACCAGGGGTTGGGGTCGGTGTCCTTTGAATTTGTCCCGGAATTTGTGGCCAAGACCCAAAATCCCTTTGTGCATGATGGCAGGTTCACTTCGTTTTCCATTCCATCACTGAATGATTTTGTGGGTGGTGATGCTCAAGAGCTTTTGTTGTGTCCTGTCTGGGCCCTGCGTTGCTATTTTAAAAGGACTTGGCACCTTAGACAAGGCTGCCGAAGACTTTTTATTAGCACAGGCCATATGAAGTAAGAGGTGTCTAAGAATACTATCTCTTTTTGGATATGGGAAGCCATCAGTCAGGCGTACTTGGCTCTTGATGATTCCACCACCACGTCTGTGCAGGCTAGAGCGCATGACATTAGGGGTATTGGTCCCTCTCTCGCTTTCAAAAAGAACTTGGCTGTACATAGAGTGCTGAGCGCTGTACTTGGTTACGCCAGTCCATGTTCACCTCTTTCTATCTTGAGGACGTTGCCCACAGATTTGCGGACACGTTTTCCCTGAGTCCTGTGGTGGCTGTCCAACTTTGTATCTTACCTAAGATGACCTAAGATGATTGTGTGGATGAGAGAATGAGGGAGTTGGCTGGTCTCCTTCTTTCTCTTGTACCTTTCCTTCTTACTTTGGACAGGTTAAGGAACAGACACGTCATTCGCTGGACTGGTCTGATACAGGTGAGTAAGGTTCATATTGATAGTGTGGTCGCTTAATATACAAATATCAAACCCTCTATTTGGTAGCATATGCTCCACTCCTAGGCAAGGAGGAGTTAGGAGTAGTACAAACCCTGGTGTATTGGTTTGCTATTGTACAGTCAAAGTTTCTCTTTGGTTCCCTATACAATGGTTCTCCCATGTATCATTGTACGTCACTCAGGGTCTGAGTGGTTAGATATGAATTTATGTAGCTTCTCAACAGGCTTCAGTCCCTCTCCAGAAGTCATTTCTTCTGGAAGCTGGACTGGTGGGTAGGCCCCCAGCTGGTTTAGGATGTCCTGTACCTCCCTCCAAGTATGAGTATCTTATTGTTAAGACCGAAGGTTTGTTTGCTTATGAACAAATGACAAATTTTCCTAGACAATTTGTATTTTTCATAGCTACAAACCTGAGGTCTTAACGTTATACTGCCCACCTCTAGCCGCCCCTCTGTTTTTTAAGTCATCCTGAGTTGGGAAAGACTGGCGTAGGTGCATGGTCCTCGATCACTCTTCACCCGATCTACGCATGCGTCGCCAGATATCACAAGATTCCTTGCTTTCATCTGTTTTTTTAACCGAATCCAGCTAGGCGCTAGAAATTATCCTATTGTTAAGACCTCAGGTTTGTAGCTATGAAAAATACAAGTTGTCTTACAAAATTTGTCATTTTGGGTTTGGCATATTTGAAGTTTGCTAAATGGTCACATGCAATGACAATTTTCCATTTGAGTATATGTTGTTGCCCTTCAGCAGGTAAGTCCTCCTAGATAAGTTTTACTTAAATAGTTAATGTTAAAATGTAGATTACATGTCTAAAATATGTTTGGTTGTGATGAGAGAAATTTGTAGTAATGTATATTTGTTGTTTGCTATATATCCAGAATTTCATTGTAGAACCAGTAGCCATTTCATTACTCCTGGTTGTGCATGTACTCTAGAACTTTTGTGTTGTGTATTCCCTTTTTAGAGTTTCTTACCTTTTGTTACATTTATTTAATAAGTTTCAACTAATTGCAAGTAAATTAATATATTTTTAAACTTAAAAATTCTGTGCCATGAAAATTAATACTTGATTGTTTTGTTTTTTAGTTTTTCAGTGTTGGTTGCATTCTAAAATTGTTTGAGAGACATAATTAAAAAGGTAAATCTTATTATTTTTGTGATGTCATATGACATGTAGACTGGGAGACTGAATTTTGAATTGATTAAAATTAACTGAACATAGTTGATGATAGCGATGTTTCCAATTAGTAAGGATGTCCCTGTTTTCACCTTCCAAAAGTTCTTAATTAATTCCTTGTCATGGTTATGGGTGGGGAAGTTGTGATTAGTTTTTTGTGAGAAGTCTGTTTTAATTTTTTCCTGTTTTTTTTTTTTTTTAATTTTATGACTTACTGAGTAGTGGCAATGCCAGTAGTAGTAATTTCGATACTGTGCTTAACAGCAAGGCTCTTAACCCTTAAGAGCAAGGCTAAAAAATCAGTATGTAGCTCCCCAGATGGATAAACTTTGAGGTCGGCCAATTTAAGATAGAAACACATCAGTGGAAACATAAAGACATGCAAGAAAAAAATTCTAAGAAATGCTCCCTACCTTCCACGAAAAATTGAAATTGACTGTTTGCAACTCTTTGTGGGGTCTCTTTTACAAGACAATCATAAATTTTACCAAGTTATACATTTTTTCTAATATTGATTTTGTTTTATTTTGTAAAATTATAATTACAGCTCACACTATGTCATAACAGATAAGAGCGAAAATCAGTTACAGATTCTGAGCATATTTGTCGCAAAATATTTACGTAAATTTACCGAGATGGAAGATGCAGTAACTTTTTTGGATTATATGTGTTTTTTCTGATATTTCTTTGCACTATTCTTTGCAAAATTACTATTAGAACTGATATACTATAATAAAAGATAAGAAATGAATCCAACAGCAACCCCTGGGTATATTTATGTACAAATAGTATATAGAAAGACTTCACGTGTGTGTGATGAGAGAGAGAGAGAGAGAGAGAGAGAGAGAGAGAGAGAGAGAGAGAGAGAGAGAGAGAGAGAGAGAGACACTACGTGCCCCCTTGAAGTCAAGTACACAACTGACTTGTGAGACGTCTAGAATCAGCAAGCTAAGACACTCTTAAAAGTTACCATTAGTAAATTTATGGGCTATTGAAGTAATGGAACCTCTTTCCCACCCAATTTCTTTTCCTACCCAATTTCTCCAAATTAATGGCATGCAATATTGCTACTCGCTAGGAGGTAATCCGTCCACCACTCAAAACCTGTTATTTTGTTTGAGTAACTTACTAAGTAATTACATAGCTAAGTATTTCTAAGTACCGGTAGCTAAAATTTGAAAATCGTTGCAGCGATTCTTTTGTTTCAGTGTAGGTCGGTACCCTGGCCACTACCGGGGGAAAAGGTAAACAACTCAGCAAAGAGGCTCAATTTTATTTCTACCTTCTTCTGACAAAGGTTGTGATCTGTAGCTTTCTTTGAGTTTGGATTTCATTGTTCCCTGAGGGTTTCCAGTACCTTCGGTGAAGTACTCTGATTCTTTTGTCATTTCTATTCAACGTTTATTAACTTGTCAAGTGTAATTAACAGTACTTTGACCATTTTAGGACTTGTAGTCTGTTATTTTGAGATTTTCTCTAGCGATGTCTGACTCTAGTAAGTTGAGTGTACGTATTTGCAGCAAAGGCTGCAATATACGGTTAACTTCAGCAAAGTATGATTCCCATTCTGTTTGGGTTAGATGTAGGGGTCAAGTTTGCATTATTGATTTAACTTGTAATGAGTGTATAGGCTGGGATGAAAAACAATGGAGGGTTCTATCTTCTTACAGTTCAAAGTTAGAAAAAGATAGGAAGCGGATGGCTACTGCTAAGTACGAAAGGTCTTTAGCTAGCCAGGAATATCCCTCTGAACTGCCTATGGTGATTCAAAAGTTTTCGCCTAGTAGGCCTATAACTATTTTTCCGCGAATTTAAAAAAAAACTTTTATATCGACGTACCATACGTCCAATCGGCACCCAACAGACAATTTATATCAACGTTTAATACGTCCAATCGGCGTTAAAGGGTTAAGTAATACTTTATCATACAGGTAACTGAGCTTGCTGCTATAACACCTGAGTTTCCATTGGCATCGAGTGCCAAGTGACTACCTAGCGAGTGCCAAGTGGCTACCTAGGGAGTGCCATGTGGCTCCCTAGCGAGCGCTAACTGGCTACCTAGCGAGCTCCCGGCGGCTGCCAAGCCAGCTCCCAGTGGCTGTCAAGTGTCCAGTGGCAGCTGAGCCTTAGCGGCCAGTGGGAGCTGAGCGCTAAATACAAATTAAGCTATACAGGTGCCATCTTCAGATTGAAATGTTTTTCTGTGATACCTTGGGCGCCGAGCGCCAGATAACTCTCGGCACCAGCTCTGTTTTTTCTCTCGTGCTACAAGCCCCCTTCATTTTATCCACTTGCTCCTGTGCCTGGCTCCCTTGCTCCCTTCCCATACATCACCAATTTGTGTTGGGGTTACCCCCTCTGATATTGAAGTGTTGTGCAGTGGAGGTGGTGGCTATTCTTCCCTCAACTCTCCTAGATGGAAGGTCCCTGTCAGACTCCCCAGCACCTGGGAGGAGGCAAACTGAAGTCCAAGGAATGTTGGGGGTTTACACACTACTAGTAGTTGCCCCCCCCCCCCCCCCCCCCCCCCCCCTCCACCCCCCCCCCCCCCAGTCAAACCTGTTGCTGGTCCCAGGTATCGACAGGCGTGTAGTGGAGGATATAGCTATCCGGCCCTATCGGATATCCTAACCCAGTTCCTGTCAGACTCCCCTAAACCTGGGATGAGGCATACTGTCGGTCTGTGGGATCCATAGGGGTTTGCTCCCTGATAGTTACCCCTCCGTCAAATATGCAGGTTTTGACGGACAACCATTGAAAAGGAGTTCATATAGTGTGCTTGCCCAGACTTCCTATATTAAAGATCCCAGTGTGGGCAAAAGGGCTCTGTTGGTATCCTAGTGTGAATAGTTATGGATCCTAGTGTAGAATAGTGGCGCTGCTGGCGTTTTTTGGATTTACCTCAGATATTGAAAAGACATGTATCCTAGTTTTGGTGCATTAGCAGGCCAGTTCTGAGCACCCATATTCCGAGCCCCCATGCTCTGAACTCCCAGAACCATTTGGACAACCACTGGTAAGGTGTCCAAGTGGATTTGCATACATTGTCATCTAGTGGGAATCCTGAGCTCCCAATGGGAACCAAAAGTCTAGTGGTAACTGAAAACAGTAGTATCTGAGCATCGAGTGCCCAGTAGACTCCAAGCACCTGGTGGGATCCAAGCATCCAGTGGGATCTAGACTCGCTCTTGGGAGCACAGGACCCTAGCCAAGTCCTATTGGATAATATTTTGACACAGTGATAGCAGCTGATAAAGGATCAGATCCCATAAGGAGATCAACCCGACTTAGATTCTTCTTCGATTTCTTCCGAGAAGAACATTGAGCAAGAGCAAGCTGCTTCTGCTTCTCTTTTAAATTTTATTTTATTTTTGTTTTATTACCTATCAACATTCACCCCCGTGGCTCCTACGTCACCTTGATATGGTTTCATGATGTGACAACCAAGAGAGTCCTATTGACTACCTAGTAGTAAGTACTCTCCTTTTCCTCTATATGAAGGCTCTGTCGGGGATTAATATTGCTTGTTAGAGAAGAGAGAGCTGGGCAAAGCTGTATTTTGTTCTCCAAGAGGAGATGTCTGTAGTATGCCATCGGTGAGGTGCTCTCTTTGGGAGTTTCTGCCTCCTCCCAAGGGGACTTCTCCAGCTTAATTGATCCTGTACGGAGTTTGATAATTTACTCTGCCAAAATTATGTTCTCAGCCACAGAGTTGGACCATTTAGTGAAGATTTGTTTCAAAGCATTTGAAGTATTCAGCTCTCTTGGTTGGACATTGGGAGCATTCAAGATAATTTTTCTGCAGATTGGCTTGGAGTACTCTTGTGCTCATAAGGCAGTAAGAGATGGGTCACAAATATTAGAGGCCATATTCTTCTTGAGAAGAGGGAAGACTTCTTGGGGACGGGATTTTCTGGGGAGCAATCCCTGTAAAGACGGACTCTCCACTTCTCATTTTGTTAAATTTTTCTTCACATAATGCCTTTGACCTCAGTGAACTTGTCGACTGTGGTATCATTCAGACAGGACCACAGCTTTAATGTTTTATTTAAGAAAGGGCCTACCCTGTATCTTCAGTTATCTTAGTACATACTGTTTCGGTGGACAGATCAATCAAGCCTTGTAACTCAATCAGGGTATAGAACTCGAGTCTTATCAGACATTCTGTGATGGCAGTAGGGGACATTTGATTCCCTGTCTGCTGGGATCTGTGGAATCTATGGAACGAACCTGTTTGGGGCTTGTTTGGCTTTCAAGGAATCTGTGACTTCCTCCTTTAGGGGGAGTGAGGCCTGCAGTTTACCTTTTGTGGTGCACAGTAGGCAATACTTAAGGGTTTATGCAACGTCCCTTCAGCCCACTCTGTCTGCTAGTTCAGCTAGCAGACTGAGGAGGAGCGTCCAATCTTCCTCACCTGTCCCTTCAACTTCCTCGGGATACGCTGGGAGGGGCGAGGCGACTAGGAGGAACTGTGGGGAGTGTTCTCCTCATGGTTCGGCCACGAGAGTTAACTTTCCCAGCACGGTCATAGGACCCAAGATGTTGTACACTCAAGTGGTTCGAGGAGTCATGGGGGTCTGAAGGAAAAGGATCGAGGGAGGTACTCATTCTGGAAGGTCTTAATGGTCCTTCTCCCCAGGATGCAATCACTCCTAAGATTCAGAGGTCTTTTGCAGAGGTCATCGCACTGATCCATCACCGCAGTGACCTAGGGGAAGGATCGATGGTAACTCCCTCTGACTGCCCTTCACAGTTGGAGTCGTTCTGGAGTCCTAAGAAGGAACCCAGGGCTTCTGTTGGTTTACCATGGTCCTCCTTGTCCGAAGGCGTATTAGACCAGGTGAATAATCTTGTCTCGGGACAAGAGAATTCACTTAGGGCCAAGAGATTGGACAAGTTGCTTCCCCTTCCTCTACCTTGACAGAGGCAATTCTGCTTGCCCTCAGAGAACCCTTTGCTGACCAAACAGGTTGACCTGGAGCTAGTTTACCTAACTCCTGGCTTGCCTCTGCAGCATCTTCTTTCAGAGAACCTCTGGTTCATGCAGCATGAGGCAATGGCCTTGGTGGCTACCACTATGGCAGCCTTCCAAGCGGTCTCCTGGCTGGATTAGTGGTCCCTCACAGTATCCAAAGTCGCTGCTTCTTCGTGACCGATAGTTTCCGGAGAAGATTCGGCTTTTGGGAGACTTTGTCAGTCTTGAGGTAGGGTTATTTCCTACCTGGTCCACCAGACAGCACACCTGTGAGCCAACCTGGTTCTAGGAGGAAGGATGCTGTCCTAACTCATGTAGCCAGGTCTGGGGGCTCAGAGTCCGCATTGGATTTAAGGAATAGACCGTTGCTGGGTTCCTCCTCTCTCTTCCCTAGAGAGATGGTAGATGCTGCGTTAGACAAACGTAGAGCTGAAGACAGTGATCACTTTGTCCACTAGGCAGTTGCTAAGACATCTGGGCTGTCTTGTGCAACTGTGGCTAGGTCCTCGAGCTTGGACTGGTGCTGAGGAGGAATAGAGAAAGCTTTACCTGACTTGATGGTCTGGTATTTCTTAGAAAACCAGAATCTGAGAACCCAAGATGTTATGGTAAGTACTTGTCTCATCCTCTGATTAGAACATCTTGCCCATTACCCTAATGAGAAGCTTAGAATTAGGAGAAACATTTGCCTCCTTTCAGTAAAGCTAAAGATGTTAAAACAGACTCTACCTCATTAGCTTTCAAGCGCTATATATCTTATGTCCATTTGACATTCGTTCTACTACTAGTAGTATGGCCATTCTTTGTTTCTCGTGATTTGAAGAGAGTTTATAAAAAGTGTTAAAAAAATTTGGGCAATACCTTGTAATTTTAGTTACTGGCAGGAAGGAAGCATAGGATTCACTTCTATTGTCTGAACCTTCACCTTGTAGGGAATTGTCAAAGTTTCAGCAGCTGGGAGAGTACAATGTACCCAGAGCACCCGACACTTTCAGTGGATGGGTTGTGGTTTTACTGCAGTATAGGTGACAATATAATCTGGTTGTTTTCATGGTACTGCACCCAGGCCAAGGTCACCTTGAAAGTTCGGCTAGTCATTGGATAATTTCGTGGCGGCATAACTTTCACAAATGCTTTGGTAGTGATCAGAGTACATACGTAATCCTCTGCTACAAAGCTCCCCCTTGAGTAGAGGTGACCCGCAGCTATACTGCCGCGTGACTACAGGTTAAGTTGAGCACCAACCAGAGGCAGTTGCTACTGCAAGCTTTCTTGACTAACAAAGAATAACAAGAATTGTTTCAATGCTAGCCGCTTTTCTACATCTAATTCATTACATGACTTATTGCTTTACAGTAGAATATGTCCATATATCCCATCTCCTGTCAATGTGGGAATTAGTTATGTAATTACTTGGTAGGTTACTTATATAAAAATGTTTTTATAATAAAATAAAATTTTGTATATACAGGCAGTCCCCAGGTTACATCGTAAGCCGGAACATCGTCAAAAATCCTAAGAAAACCTTACTTTTAATGCTTTGGGTGCATTGATAACTATGTAAACTGCATTCTTATTGCATTTTTCATTAAAAAATCCTTAAAATATTGATTATTTTGCATTTTTGGTGTCATATTTCATCTGCCAGATCAGCGTTTGTAGGCGTCGTAACTCTGGAACATGTGTTGTAACCCTGGAACATGGGTCGTAACCCTGGAAATAATTTCTGATGAATATAATTGAAAAGCGTCGTAACCTTGGAACGTCGTAAGCCGAGACCGTCGTAACTCAGGGACTGCCTGTACTTACCAAGTAATTACATGATCAGAGCCCTCCCTTGTCCCCTCTGATGGACATAAGCATAAACCTGATGTGCACTGTCTTCTGAGTCATACCTAACTCTCTAGCTATGAGGGATAGCTATGTAATTACTTTTTAAGTATACTATACACAATTTTATTTTATTATAGAAATATAATTTTTGCCCACTCAAATCAAGAAAATGCTATTTAGTCCACAGGGAAGTTAAAGAAGTGAGACTTTGGTAATTGATACAGAGGGCTTCCCATACTAGAGGCAGCCTAATTTGTCATATATCTACTGCTTAACTGTTTTTTTTTTTAAGCCTTTCAACACTGTGTATGTGCTTAGACCATAGTAAAGTATCAGGTGAAGTATAAGTTTTTATGTGTGAAATGCAGGCTTTCAAAAAGGTTTACCTTTGGTTGTACAGGATAATATACTAACATGCAGGACCTGTGATGTTAACAATCAGTATCATACTTTGAAACTGAAAAATCACAAATTGGAGAAAAATTGCATTCAAAACTACATACTGCTTCCGAGCATCATGCTCCCCCTTCAGTGTGGAGACACTTGGTTTAAGTGTCTCCACACTGAAGATGGATCATGATGCTCCAAAACTTTATGTGGTTGTGAATATATTTGTTTTCAAATATATTCAAATCAGTATTAATCCAAAGGCAAATTTCTAACCCAGATTATCCAAAAGGTTTTGAACAATCAAGGTTGTGTTCAGGTTTTGCATGTACTTTAGTCTTTGGTATTTTATTTGTTTTGAATCCTATCTTTCAGAAAACCTTGTCATTAAAAGATAGTCATTTTGAAAGATAGCATTCATTCTCATCGAAGAGATGGTTGAGTTTTTGAATCTGCAGTTGCACTTATCCTTTTGAACCCCTTTCCCATTTCCAGATGCATTTAAGGATTCTGGTAACTCTGGAAAGAGTGCACCTAAAACTGCCAAAGAGGAAAGTTCTCAGAATCCAAATTTGACCTCAGACATATTATCAGACATTTTGCAAGTATCTGAAAAATTTGCATTTATTACAAAGAAGAGTAAGTTCCTTGGATTTGCTGTGTGAGAGCTTTTGTTTGCAGTATTTTTATTGTTTTTTTTCCTTCTGATATTGGTGAAGGAGTTCTTAACTTAGGGGTTTACTAGTGGTGGTATTAGGTTGTTTTGATTTGGCCATTTTTCAGAAGAATTGCTTAAATGCTATTCGGGTTCATCGTGTTTGTTTACGGTAAGTAAGGAGTTACATATTCATGTCTCCCTTAGGAGGACAGTGCATACATTGTGCCTTAGGTACCAAACTGCATTCCTTTTTTATGTTTTACATTTAATAAAATCATCTAAGACAACTTCCAGTGAGGTGACCTTGCCCGTCCTAATATTTACTCAATGAAAAATCCAGGAATTTTCTACAGCATTTTTTTTAACCTAGTGGGCATGTTAATCTTAACAGTAATGCTCAGTGGTCTTTAAACTAATATTATGTAATATAGCAATATAAAACATCAACAGCAATCAAAGTAGAAACATTGAAATTGATCTTAAAAATGAGACTTGAGAGGAATTTACTTCAAGCAGTGATTGAAATGAGTGACACTTAAAAAATGTAAGTATTGCAGAGATTGTATATTAAATATTCATTGACATAGCAATAGGGAGAGGTGAGGTAAAGAGAAGAGGTGCATCATCCCCCAAAAGTACAGTTCAATTAAGATCATTCACTTTCTAGGCAAAACACCATGAGACTAGGGTACTTTAAATTACTGCAGAAGACAAGAATTAGCGTAAATCAGTAAAGAAAACCAAATTATGTAACCCAGAATAAACAAAATAAACAAAACTAGAGGAATTGCCTGCTTTCTACCATCTCTTTCTATGTCATTCCTCACATTTACATTTGAAAAGTGATTCTCTGAACTAGGTACAAAAATGACTTAAAAGTTATGGCAAAAAGCATTAACTACAGTTCATTTTTTAGTAGGGTGCCCAAGCTTCCTATTTGAGTTACCAGAAATACAATTATCCATTTTGGGTCATGAAATTCTTGTAGTACTGGCAAATTTCAATACTGGCAAATTTCAATAATGAAACTTGCTGATAAGTCCCTGTCCAGGGTAATTTTGGTTGGGGATGAGGTGCTCTTGTATAGATAAAGCTTTGTAACCAAAACATTCTTGTGTGGCAAGGGCTGGTTTATAGCATGCATCATTCCCATGTACTCAGTGGTTGAGTCTGGTATAAAAATGCTTTATTTCTGGGCTCAGCTCGTGTCGCTGCGCGAAATATCCTTTAATCTATTATTTCTAGGGTAAATGTACTAACACATACCAGAGAATAAATAAAATAAAGAAAAAGGTCAGTATAACTGACTCGCTCACCCTCCAGGAGGGTGTCGGTATGAACACTAGGCGAGTGAGACCACTACCACGAGCCAAATGCCAATAGAAATCTCCCACTACAAAATCCCTCCAAGAGGGGAGCCGACCCACAGAGTGAGCAGCTCGTACTACTACTACTCCATCCCATGCTGCCGACTGCTGCGCCTCTGGTGGCCATCCTTTCAAGTTAGCGCACACGAGGTCGGTTGTATGATTTTTTCCTCTCTGTGTTTTTTGTGCCCTTTCATTGGATTTTTCTATTATGGAGCGTGCAGCTATCGCAGCAGCTAAGTTAAGTACTCAGTATTTACGGTTAGTTGGTTTTTTTTTCCGGCCCTGAGACAGTACCACGAACCTCTTGCATTTAGAACTCTCCCACATCAAAATCCCCCACCTGCGAGAGCCGATCCATAGGCGGAGACGGCAACTACTACTACTATACCCCACGCCACGCCGACTACCGCGCCTCTGGTGGTCATCCTTGTCGTTAGATGCCAATCTTGGGCTGCAGGGCGGGATATAGGGGGGGATTTCACAGGGCGACAGGAACCCCTCGCCCAGAAATAGATTTTTCCTTCATCAAAATCCTTTTTCTGGGCTCAGTTCGTGTCGCTGTGTGAAATAGTACCAGAGAAACAGCACAAGATTGAAAATACAGGAAGGGTCACAATGAAACTATAAAATAAAATTAATAAGTATAATGTAAAAGACTTATAAGTTATCATAGAAAAATTAGCTTAACAACTTAAAGGAGACCTATAGCTAACTTAAGATTAATTCTTATTATACAATGATAACTTATCTAGTATAGTGAGTTAAGATAATATAGAGTAAAGACTCACTAATACTAAAACAAAATATTAATTTATAACAAACAATAAAGATGTGCTACCCTAGCATAAAAATAAGGGGGGCAACATCCAATGACATCTCATAATATACAACAATGGTGTGGGTGTCCCTAGCATAAAAATAAGGGACACTCCACCTTGACTATAATCATAGCAGCTAAGGCTAGAGAACCATAGAGCTTAACGGTAGGCTAAGTGATATATTAGTTGAGGCAGGTAGAAAGGAGATCTGGATCTTCAACTACAACTACTGTGCAGAGTCAGGAGAAACTGTTTCCCGCTGCCACTGCTGAAAATTTTAAGGATTCCAAGGACTTTAGATAGTGACGCTTGAAGACTGTCGGCGACTTCCATCCAGTATATTTCTTTAGTTCATCAAAGTTCATATGTTGAAAATAATTAATAGAGGTGGCTACTGCCCTGATATCATGTGCTTTTGGAAATGATTCAGGATTAGCTTGTTTAATAAAGTACAGGAACTGCTGCCTTATACCTTTTACTGATAAAGTACCACCTTTTTCTCTCATAAAAAGAGGACCTGAGGATCTAGAGGATGTCCTAGACAGAAAGGCTCGTAAGGTCATTACTGGACAAAGAGAAGGGTCTTGGGGAAGAGGGATGACCTTCCAAGGGGCCCACCTCACTAAGGGATCCTCATTTTTGGCTAAAAAACTACGATCCGGGGAAAGTAAAACTTCTCCTGTAGGGAGAAATTCTACGTGCCCCGCATCTCTGGATAGAGCCGACAGTTCTGAAATTCTGGCCCCTGAGGCCAAGCTTAGCAAAAATAGCGTCTTTCTTAGTAACATTATGAATGTGCAAGAGGAGTTGTCAGTGTCTGAAGCCAGTTTGAGGACATCATTCAAAAACCATGATACTGAAGTAGGTCTTTCAGAAGGCCTAAGTCTAGCACATGCTTTGGGAATAGACGTAAAGTAAGAGTCTGTCAAGTCTATTTGAAAACCCAACTGAAAGATTTTCTTTAAAGCTGATTTGTTAGTGGTAATAGTGCTAGCTGCTAATACTTTTTCAAATAATGACCTAAAAAAGGATATAGCTGAATTCACTGTCATGGTTGTGGTGTTTGTCTCCTTCAGGAAAGATGCTAACTTCTTAACAGCAGCATCGTACTGTCTCAAAGTTGATTCCCTCTTATCTGATTCTAAGAAGAGGATATTCTGGGGATCAATACCTGCATCTTTTTTAGCCGCAAACTTCATGAAGTCCATAAAGTTAGGGTTTTGAGAATTCCTGAGGAAGTGAACACAGTCCTCATTTGTACTGACTGAGATAGTTTGGGATTGGGAATCCGTCGAGGTCGAAGACCCAATTCCAGAAGCAGAGGGTACCAGTTGCTCTTTGGCCAGTTCGGGGCTACTAGAGCTACTTGTCCCTTGAAAGTCCTGAGTTTGTTCAGAACTTTCAATAGAAGATTCACTGGAGGGAAGATGTATATCTTCCTCCACTGATTCCAGTCTATGGCCAAGGCGTCTGTGGCATAAGCCAGAGGGTCCAGGTTGGGGGCCACATAGCAAGGAAGCTTGTGGTTTGCTTGTGAGGCGAAAAGATCTACTTGGAGACCTGGGACACTCCGGCGTATCCACTGGAACGACTTGTTGTCCAGGGACCACTCTGATTCTAGAGGAACTGAACGAGACAGGGCGTCTGCTATCACGTTCCTTACTCCCACCAAGTGAGTGGAGGATAGGTGCCATTTGTACTTGTTCGCTAGAGAGAAAATGGCTATCATGACATGGTTCACATGTTTTGATTTGGATCCCCCTCTGTTGATGCAGTGTACTACTACTGCGCTGTCTAATACCAGTTTTATATGAGAATTCTTTGGTGGAAGGAGCCTCTTCAGAGTGAGGAATACTGCCATAGCCTCCAATACGTTTATGTGGAGCTGGCGGAACTGAGGTGACCAAGTTCCTTGAACTTTTTTGAACTGAGAGTATCTTCCCCAACCGCTTAGTGAGGCGCCTGTGTGGATAGTTAACGCCGGAGGAGGATATTGAAGAGGAACTGACTTGGACAGATTTCTTACTTCCGCCCATGGACGGAGTTGGTTGCGAAGGATTTGCGGGATTACTGACAACTTGTCTCGAGATTTGACATTTTCTCTTGAGCGCCAAACTCGATTTATGTCTTTCAGTCTTGCTTTCAGTAGGACGTCCGTCATTGAAGCAAACTGGAGAGAACCTAGGATCCTTTCCTGGTTTCTCCTTGAAGCTTGTTTGTTCTTTAGGAATTGCAGTACTGACTTGGCTATTTCTTTCCTTTTGACTACCGGAATTGACAGATTGTGGGAGGATAAGTCCCATTGGATGCCTAGCCACTGAAAACGAGTCTCCGGAGTGAATCTGGACTTTGTTTGTTTATTTGGAATCTCAGATGTTCCAGAAATTGAATTACCTTGTTTGTGGCTTTGAGGCATTCCTCGACGGTTGATGCCAATCAGCCAATCGTCGAGGTACGCTACTACCATTATCCCTTGTGATCTCAGTTGTTGAACTACTACTTCCACTATTTTCGTGAATACCCTGGGGGCTACATTCAGCCCGAAGGGCATCACTTTGAAAGAGAATGCCTGGTCTCCCAGCTTGAAGCCTAGGTTTGGGCGAAAGTGTCTCGCAATTGGGATATGATAGTATGCGTCTGTAAGATCGATAGAGGTGGTGACGGCCCCATGGGGAAGTAAGGTCCGTACTTGTCGCAGCGAATGAATAAGTTTAGCTGGGACAAGTCTAAGATTATTCTTCTTTTTAATGAGCCTTTCTTTGGCACGCTGAACAAGCGTCCTTGAAATTTTAGATGCTTGACTCTCGACACAACTCCTTTCTGAAGGAGCTCCTCTGCGTAATCTGCCAATTCCTTTGATGGTAGTTGAAGGAATGATTTGGTTGGAGGGGGACCTTTGATCCAACTCCAACCTAGCCCTTTGGACACAATGCTCTGTGCCCATTTGCTGAACCCCCACCTGTGGCGGAAGAGGAACAGCCTCCCTCCTACCTGGGGGATCTCACTGCTGTTGTGCGGGATGGCCTCCGCGTCCTCCACGGAAGTGCTTACCCCTGTTGGTAGCTCTTCCTGCGCCTCGTTGCCGAAAGTTACCTCTGGCCCTACTTCCCCTTGCAAACCTATTAAAGGTTTGAAAGGTTTGGCTTTGGAACATAGGGTTGAAAGCCGGAGAAACCGCATACGAGGTTGAGGGCTGACCTTGTGGGGACAGCAGGAGAATGGGCTGGTTCTGGCCTTTAGATGTTGACGGCTGACCTGGTTGAGTGACCGGAACAGCCTGTACAAAGTGTTGCTGCTGCTGATGTTTTTGGTACGGCTGGAACCTCTTTGTCTTTTTTAATTTCTTGCCAGAGGAGGAAGAGTTCTCAGGCTTCCTCTTAGCCGAGATACCCCAACGAGTTCTGAGGCTTTGGTTAAGCCTCGATGCTTCGTGGTGTACCTCATTGACCGCTGACTCCGGAAAGAGGTCTGCTCCCCAGATGTTGGAGGTGAGCAACTTATTTGGTTCATGCCGGATAGTAGCCTCTTGGAGGACGTGCTTTCGGCAATTCCTCCTTGCGACTATAAAGTCATAGGCGTCAGCTTGCACGGTTTGCATCTGAGACTTGGCCAGAATTTTGAAGAGAGGTTCCGAGCCGTAGGTTAGGGCAGCCACTTCAGTTATGACCAGGGAATTTAGTGTCCTCCCAAGCCTGGTCCTTGCCTCAAACTCTGCCTGAATGAGGTTATCAGGCAGCCTGGGCAACTTCTCACCGAACTGTTCCATAGCACAGTCCGGTTTCAGTTTACCTACCGTGAAGGTAGCTGGCAGGTTCTCCCACAGATCCCCGAACGCTGGGAAGAGAGTAGATGTAGGATCTGCTTCCTTGAGCTGTGGAAGGGGTTCATCCTTCATACCCGCTTGCATAGTCACTTCCATTAGCTTTGTCGTAAAGGGGAGTGGTGCCTCCTCCTCTGTGGTAAAGATGGTAAATGGGCTTTTGAAAGCTTGGAGTCTGGTGTTGGAGCAGTCCAAGTCCTCCAAGCAATGCACCCATTCCCTTTGGGCCTGATCCCGACTGTACAGGACAGTTTCTCTAGGGATTTTGTCCTCCCTATTAAGAGCTGTCTCTGTCAGCATTGCGTATCCCATGAAAGGCGGCGACAATCCGGCAGGGTAGAACTCGAAGTCCTCGATCCTTCTCGTTCCACACTCCAGAATTGAAATCATGCCATCCTTGAAGGGAGCATAAGCTGCTACCCTCCAAGGATTACTCATAGAAAAGGCGGGAAGGGTGTCGTACGCTGGTAACTGGGCAACACCAGTTCCTACCACCGGGCGGTCGGCCTGAGGAGTCTGGTTCAGGCCAGCTAGGCGATTGTCATGGTCCGACACACGTTCAGTCAGGTTCTGAATGGACTGACCTGACTGATTCAGCGTTGTAGAGAATTGAGCAAACATTTGCTCAAACCTCTGCTCAAACCTCATACCGAGAGATCCAACAAGATCGCCTACCTGCTGTAAGACGCCTGCCGAAAAGGCAGTGGGATCAAAAGCAGCAGGTGCCATGACCCCGGCAGGAGTCACCGGAGGAGTTCCGGCAGCAGCAGGAGAAGGTACAGGCTCGGTGGGAGTGCGGACCTTCTCCTTAGAGGACTTACCTCGTGACCCTTTGGAATGTGAAGGTTCGGGCTTCACTTTCGCTGCTCCGGGATAGGAAGCCGAAGACTTACGAGAAGAAGACGACGTCGTCTTTTTGGACGACGTCGTCTTTTTGGACGACGTCTTCTGCAGGGTCTTCTGCTCTCTGTGTCCCTTCACCTTGGGGGGCACAGATGCAGTAGGCGTACTAGTGGGGATCTCTGACCCTGTAAAGCCTTGGAAGGATGAGGAAGAAGGGACTGGAGAAGAAGATCCAGACGCACCCAAGGGAAGCCCTTGGGCGCCCAACAAACCTACCTCAACTAATAGATCCTCGGCACCTACCGTCATAGACTCTAGGTTAAGGTCTAGTGTGGCTACGTCAGCCACGATGTCCTGGCTACCTACGGCGACCAAGGCTTGCTCCACCTGCTGCTGGATGGAGGCAATCGTCGGAGCTGCCGCGGAGGGATCCACGTATCCAGTTGCTTTGCCGCCGGGGAAGATCTGGACAGCCAGCTTCTTGTCTAGGATGTAGGGCTGTCCTTTGGGGGCGTTCTTCCCGAAGCCGCCTACCCATGCCTTCAGGGTGGCCAAGGCGACTTCTTTCATGGCGGCAGCCTGAAAGAGAGGGTCATTGTAGTCCTTACAACGAAGCCCCGAGGACGAATCATTAACAAAATTTATTATGAACCAAAAAACTTAAAATTAGGATATGTAGTAATATATATAATGGACAAGAGTAAACCTGTACCGATATACTATACTTACTCCGTCCAAAAATTGGCTCACTAGGTCGTAGCAGATGGTGCAAGCCTCGTGATGCCAAACAGTCAGGTCCCCGTGGCTGGTAGCGCACGGCGCATGGGTCCTACAAACTTCATGGCCGCAGGGGTCTTGAAGTACGGCGTTACACCCCGCTTCCTGACAGTTAGTAGCCTGTAAGTGAAAAGATACATGAGTATCAACGTTAAACACTTACAGTACTACTGTAATACTCCGTTGCATGCCGGAGTACACTAAAATATTGGACATGATCCTCCCCCGAACTACGTGTGGAGGACAATCTAGGATTTCCGTTTCTGGTTGGGATCTCCGGTGTACACCGGAGAGAGGAAAAAGATGCAACCAGATGTTTTTATATACCCATAGAGAGTTTCGAGGAGTAGTATACCACGCCGGAGAGCGGAGGAGGTTGTCACAAACTTAAACTAGTAAAAGTTACATAAAGAGGAGCGTATAGCTCCGCCATAGATAAATATTCATCCCCCTTTCCGACTACTAGAGGAGTGCCCGGATGGCAAGCAAGCACTCCGCCGATAGCGGAAAGGAGGTAGTAGGTAAGCTTCTAGGACCACTTGAATTCATCTCCACTCCGGTGACTGGCGGAGCCAGCCATCCCCCACAACAACCGAAGGTACACCCGGATAGCGAGCAGGAGTTCCGTCCGCTGGTGACGGGGGAAACAACGAATGAGGAGGGAGAGAAATCATAACGGAGCACGCCGGAGCAGACCGAAGCGGCCGGAGGGAGGGGTGGCCAACCCCAACCTCCTTCCACGCCGGAGCTCCCCCAGAGCCCGAGGGGAAAACGTGGTCCACCAGAATCCCAGCTGTCCCGACCTCCCGAGGACCCCCGCATACAGTGAGAGGAGGTGGGAGGTGCTCGCACGGTTGCCATAGCGACTGTAAGCGAGCCCGGGCAGACCGCCCCCTTCCCGCACGGGAGGGGAGGAAGGGAACTGGGGCTAGGGCGACCAGAGGGACACGCGATCATGGGTGGACCAACAGATGATAAAGCAACAAAACCACTGGACCAGTGATCACATGAGCCCAACCGTACCATAGGGCAAAATGCAACAAAACTGTAGATAAAGATAAATGCAACAAAACCGCCTAGGCACTGGACGCCCTAACCGCTAACCTAACAAATGAAAACAATAAAATATTACATCGTAAAAGGAGAAAAAGAAGGAAAACACGAGTGAGAGAAAAAGAAGTCCAGGAGGAGAAGGCCAGTTCCGAAGAAAAGGCCGACTACTCAGAAGCTAGCCATAGCTGATGTAGAGCAAAAGCCAGGATGCTGGACTAGGAAAATCAAACACACTAGCCTTAAATACCTAGACAAAGAGACATGCATGCATGAACTAGATCAAAGGCATGGGCTGTGAAATCCTAAAATTCCATAAATACGATGCAAAACAAAAATAAATTAGTGTAACACGTGACAAGAACCCATGAAAGGCTAAAATAAAGGAAGATGTCCCAGTATGGAGGACTGGGAAATCTAACCAAACACGAGGCGAGCTGATGGCCGCCATGCGTCAGACCGGGCGACCGTATTAGGACCTAAAAAACGGAAAATACAGATCCCTGGCTGACAAAAACTAAATCCAAACCTTGCGGGTACTTAACTTAGCTGCGGCGATAGCTGCACGTTCCATGTTGATATTAAATCCAAAGAAAGAGGGCACAACACAGAGCAAAAGGAAGGCACGTGTTTCCTAATCGAGCTAACGAAAAAGGATGACCACCAGAGGCGCGGCAGTCGGCGTGGCGTGGGGTATAGTAGTAGTAGTTGCCGTCTCCGACTATGGATCGGCTCTCGCAGGTGGGGGATTTTGATGTGGGAGAGTTCTAAATGGCAAGAGGTTCGTGGTAGTGGTCTCACTCGCCCCAGTTACTATACCGACACACTCTTTTTATTAGGGTGAGCGAGTCAGTTATACTGACATCTTCCTGAATTTATTTTTCTCTGGTATATGTCAGCTTCATTTACCTTAGAAATAATGAACTTAAGGATTATTTCACACAGCGACACGAACTGAGCCCAGAAATAATAGAATGATTTAATGACACCATTATTTTATTGATGTGTAACAAGCACATATCTTTATCAGACTGCAAGCTTTTGTTGACTCCTTACTTGTTATGGACATTGTTTTGTTTGGTACTCTTTCATTTGATTACATGGCTTCATAGGTAGTGTGTATTATTATTATTATTATATTATTATTACAGTAGTACCTCAGACTTCGAACTTAATGCGTTCCATAAGGCAGTTCGAAGTACAATTTGTTTTAGAAAGATGAAACATATATCCCCATAAGAAATAAAGGGAATCAGGATAATTTGTTCCAGCCAACCCAAAGAGTCCCCCTTTTCATATTTTTTCTATTAATAATGTATTCAAAAATTAAATTAAGAGTGTAAAATAATGAAACAATACATTATAGGAAGTAAAATTTTCGATTTTTTTTTTCTGTGTACGATTTACGAATGTTTGGTGAAAATGACACCTGGCTGGCTGGGGGATGGAGGGAGGAGAGATGGGAACCCTTTGAGGAAACCAAAATGGTTGCAGTAGGCAAAGGTTGATAAAATCAATTTTATTCACATTTTACAAGGATAATCTAAAGAATCGATAGCGTGTATCTGAATCGATAGGGTGTGTCTGGGATCTTAAGTGAATGAAAGAGATTAATTATGCCACAATGCATCAACTTACTGTGGGGAAATGCCAGACTTTAAAATAAACATGAGGATTTTGCAAATGAATAAGTAATAAGACAAGAATGCAAGAAAAGGAAAGAGAGATAAAATAACTTTTCACAAGGAATCCGTTTAAACAAACAAATGAAGGCATGCAGAAGCTGAACGCAGTGCCAGTTTATTTATTACAGAGCTGAGTTAGTACTTTTACAGTAGTAAAAAACTGTAAAAAGCAATTGTCACTAGACAGGTATTTTACCGTAACAAAAAGAAGTGATTTGGGCAGATTGAGTGTAAGTGAAAGAAGTGGGGGCAAATAATCATCCCAGCCCAGCTGAGATGATTATTATAAGTCAGTGCCTGGGAAGCAGACCCCTTCTTCCCTCTCCTCTCCTCTCTTCTCTCTATCATCTTACTCAGCACACAAAACACTGGCTCAAGTAAGACTTCTTTTTTTCCTTTTTTTTTTACTGTAATGCATTTGATTATTTTCATGTTTTATCATTATGTTTAATTTATTGTGAAATATTTTATTTTTTGTGTGAATTGGCACTGCTTTTATGTACATTTTATAGTAAAGATTTTACAGTCTCTTCTTCTCTCCTCAACTATCACGACACATGATAACTTAAAATCATTCATTAATTATTCCTCAAAAATATAAACGCCCCCTCCCTCTACCTCAAGTTAGCTGTGCGTCACTGCAATGATGAATGATTTTGTTAATCGTTTATGCTAAATCTTAGCATGAAAAGCTTTGTTCTTTCATTTACCATTTTTCTAATATTGTTCTTGACCGTTTCGCTCAGCAAACCAAACACTGGCTCAATTAAGACTTTTTTTTCTGTATTGCACTTGATTGTTTTCATATTTTATCATTACGTTAAATTTATTATGAAATTCCCTTTTTTATGAGAATTGTTATTGCGTTTACATACATACAGTAATATTTTAACTCTCTCTCTTCTTCTTCTTTCCTCAACATATCAACGGTCCCTTGTTCACCGCAGTTACGCACGATTTTATATATCTTTTATGCTAAATTTTATATTGAAAACTAAATTTCATATTAAGTGCTTTATAGCACTCTCATTTATTTTGTCGAATATGGTTTTCATTAAACTATATATTGTAAATGAAAAAAAAATTGAATACATTTTTTTGTAGGACGCAATAAGGCATCGAATACAAGTATAAACTTGATAATCAGTCAGTTCAAAGTACGAGTATTTATTTGACAAGTGATACTAAATTTTCTTGAAAATTTCGTTTGAAAAATGGAAAGTTCAACATAAACGCTCAACAAATGAAGTATACCACTGTATTGTTTTTTTTATTATTATTATTATGGAGTTTAACCAACTGTGTCAAGGTCTTGTGTACATATAAGAATTGTTTTTTTTATTGGCGATGCACTTTGATTACCTAAGTGCTGTGAAGCTTCTGTCTGCATAACATCTCTGGTAAGCTCTGTAGAAATACTAGTAGCTTTGAACTTGATTGTAGCTTTTTGTGTTTTTTAATGGTTTTTGTGCAATGCTTCCGAGTGAATTTTGATATATTCATTCCTTTATTATGTTAAAGGAATTGCATTTGTGCAGTTTGAATATAATTTTATAATTTAGCCTTGCTGAATGGGTAAGCTATTTTGTGCAGTGGCCTGAAAAATTGCTTGTAGTAGTTTTGGTAGTTGCATTTTATGGTACTGTTGGTTTTTTTGACAATTTTTTCTAGAGCAGGAGGTTTAACTTATAAGCTTATCTGTATTTTTGAAATGAAAATCTTTACTGAAAGCAAAGATCAGAGCTAAGATCAGAGCAGGTAAAGTATACTTTTAAATTTTTAGTGTATACTTCATTTAAATATTAATTGTTTATGTATTTGTTTCAGTTGAGCCACCAGATAACATGTCTGCACCTTCTGAGGAAGAAGTTGCAATTCTTGAGTGTAACACTCCAATCCGTTCATATGTAGTGACAGTGATTGAACCAACCTTAGTACTACATGCAGCACAACATGGCAAGATCAACATGAAGACTATCTTCAGTGCTAAAAGAAGAAAGGTACTTGTTTGAATCAGTAATTGTGCCTCTTAGGAAATTGACTTTACTTTCCCAGTGCTTGTTTTAATATTACTTTTAATAATAAGAGTATTGGCATTTAATATGAGAGCATTTCTGGTATTTTTTTATTCTTGATGTAAAAATCTTACCTGAAAGTGTCATCAGATTACCGAAAATAGCGCTGGCCTTGTGGCAGATTGACGTCTCTTGTATCGTATCGCCAGCGATTTCTTTGTCTTTAATCCATACAAGAAGTAGCCTCTCCATCTCATTATGCATGTGGCTCCTCTTGTTGGACAAAATAGTCATGCCCTTGGAAGGTGTAGCTGCTTTGATGGCTTCCTTCAGCTTAAGGATGCTGCCTATCGTCGACGGATTTCGGCCGTATTCCTTAGCGATCACACTTCTTAATTATCTCCATCTTTGTCTCCATAGAAAGCATTCTCTTCTTTCTGTGAACTTCAGCAACATTCTTGGGACCTATGGCTAATTAAGTCAAGTTCTACAAGTAGAAAGCGAAATCACTAACATGAATTTACGTTAACTAACGAAATACGTATATGTGAACAAACAAATTCCGCTTGCTTACGATAACGCTGATGCGACTAAGTGGCTGAAGGACGCCTTTACGTAGAGGCATGATGGGATAGATGTTGATACTGAGTTAGTGGCACGAGTTTTAAAATTGTTCTTGGCAGTCCGGGCGAATCTCGAACTTTACAGTACACCCTTTCGCAACCTGAATTATTTTTGTATATGGAAGCAAAAAAATCTTTGTCTTTGCTTTCGTAACTTGGATTTTTTGTTAGTGACTTTTGTATGTCGAGGTTCCACTGTACATGATAACTTATGAAAGTGGAGGAGTGCAAAACTAAATAGATTACACACAGTTAGACGAGCTGACAAAAGCATGTGATGAACTTTGAAGTGGTCTTGAGAAGCGTGTGTTCAACAACATAAGTTGGTGGTGATGGATTTGAAAATGAGAGGTAGGAAACCCAAAGAAGAGAAAGAGGAGATCGAGAGTTAAAATTTGGAACCTTAAAGGAGAAAAGGGAAAGCAATTTAGGAGGACTGTGAGAGAGAGATGGCTGGAAAGGGGAAATGTAGAAGTTGGACAGGTTAACATAGTGGAAAATATCTGGGGAAACAGAGAAATATGTGTGGGGGGAAGTAGAGGAACTGGTGGGAAAAACCAGCGGATATGGAGTGTCGAGAGGAGAAAAGTGGTTGTGGAATGGGGAAGTGCAAGACTCAATTAAAAGAATATCAAAAGCCTTTAAGGATTGGAAAGTAAGGCATGCACAGGTTGCAGAGGAACGGGTACAGAGAAGAGAAAAGAGACGTGAGAAGGAGGGTAGGTATGGCTATTGGAAGGGTGGCAGTGCAGTTGAATGAAAGGCTAGGAACGAGAGAAGGAATAAAGGATGTATATAAGATTTCAAACTTGAGGAAATGGCAGGGGCTGGATTTGGGGAAATATATTGTATAGGGAGGAAGACATTAAAAAGAGAAAGGGAGTATTTTGAACAACTTGTAAATACTGAAAATGAGAGAGGAGATAGGGGAAACACAGAGGGTAGAGGAACTAGTGATGGGGATACAGTGGACCCCCCGTATTTGCATTATTTGGATACGCAGACTCACGCATTTGCAGATTTCTCTCTGGAACATTTCCCCCTATTATTCACGGAAAATTCGCATATTTGTATTATTTTTCTATGAGAAATATCCACAAGTTTATGGCTTTTTTTATCAATTTTAATATAAAATGGACTTTTTGTGATAAAACTATTAAACAAACCAGGTAAAAAATTTTTTAGTGCATTTTTCTTGAGTTTTAACTAAAAAATAGGAGGTTTTATTGTAGTGTCTTACCGAACAATTATACAGCCGTGATTTCCACGAGCGGCAGGAGACTAAATTCAAATTGAGCATGTAGGCGTCGCCAACACTGGTGGTGATGACGTTATCTCCCTCCACTCGCGGGAGAACCAGGTACAACTGCCCAGGTGAATGCCGGCGTCCGGTGAACATCGGTGGTCGGTGCGGTTGGATGACTTTGCTTCGCTTTTTTCTTGTGGATTTGATCTTCGGAATTGGTGAAGTACTCTTTTTTGGCGTTGTTGTTATTTTGCATATTATTTAGGCGTTGCCATGTCGGATTCTAGTCCGTCGGGAGTTAGGTTTTGCATCTCAGGATGTAAAACTAGATTATCCAAGTTAGAGTATGATTCTCACACTAAATGTGTTAAGTGTAGGGGACAGGTTTGTTCAGCAGATCGAACATGTAACGAGTGTAGTGATTGGTCTGATTCTCAATGGAAGTTTTTTAGTTCATACTCGGAGAAATTAGCTAAAGACAGAATTAGAAAAGCAGCGCTTAGGGAAAGTAAGCTTAGCTCTGCTTCGTCTTGCGATGCATCTGTTCCTTCTGTTTCTCCTCAAATTGTTATGTCTCCTTTAACTACACCTCCTATTCCTCCTACTAATCCCACTTCTCCGGCTTCCCGTGTAGTTTCTTCCGACACCATTGCCAGTCTGGAATCGAGGTTCGATCAGAAATTTTCGGTACTAGCGAATACGGTTATGCAACTTGGTAATTCGGTTAAGACGTTTTTGGAGAAAGCGGCTTCAGGTAAGAGTGTAGTTGAGGGTGCATCTGTCTGTCCTGACACGTCTCCTAGACAAAGGTCACTGTCCAGCTCCCCCGCACCGGAGAGAAGACATACCGGAAGTCCAAGGGAGTCGATCGGGATTTGCCCACAGACAGGCGCCTCTCTTGTTGAGCCTGTTGCGCCTCAACAGAGCTCGGTTAAGCGTTGGAAAGGTGTTGCGGTTAGACGCCTTTCGAATGATTCAAGCGATTCGTCTCCGGTCGCGTGGCGCTCTTGGCAAGATTCGCCCGTTTCGTGTCCCTTAAAGAGGCGTTCAGGCGCTGATTCTTCGCCTCCTCCAGTCAAGCGGTATAAGGAGCCTGAGAGTAGGGTTGCGCCTCGGCCGTTAGCGGCTCGTTCATCGCCTCAATCTGTTCCTTTTTCGGCTCCATCTACTAGTAGAGATTGTGGTTTTAGCGCTGTAGCTAGCAGTTCTAAGGGTGTTTCTTTAGGCGCTTTCTCGTCTGTTACGCCTGATGCGCCTGTTTCGCCTCGAATTTCGGCGGCTCCGAGCGAGGCGCAAGTAGTTTTTCCGCCTCCTGCTGAACATTTAGGCTCTTCCAAGCCTACGTTAACTGTTTTTTATTTGTCTCTGGCGCCTTTGCGCAAGCAGTTAGAGATGTTAACCAACTGGATGAATGAGTCCAAGGGTGTTTCGAAACCTTCAGATCCGGTTGTAGTCCCGTCTACTTCTTCGGCGGTATCGGAGAATGAGGAAGAAGTAGAGGAGGAGGATTCACATCACCTTTCGTGTTATTCACGTCTCCTTAGATTTCTTCTGGTATCTTATCCAGATTATTTTGAGAAAGCGGCTCTGCGCTCCCCAACTTCGACTTTTTTGATGAGGAGGAAAACTTCAGACCCTCTCCTTCCAAAACTTGTTCTATCTAAAGCGGTTAGACATTCGTTGAAAGAGACGAAGAAATGGATTTCTATGAAAAGAGACTTAGGGAAGGGGCTGTTTGCTTACCCTCCCTCTAAGTTGCTTCGTAAGAGGTATAGGTTTTATGTAACTGGGGAAGCTCCTTCTCTGGGAGTTTCTGCCTCCTCCCAGGGAGACTTCTCCAGTTTAATCGACTCCTCTAGAAGATCTGCTTTCGCCGCAGCGAAAGTTTTCTTTACAGCACCTGAGTTGGACCACGTTGTAAAGAACCAATTTAAACTTTTGGAAGTCTTTAGCTTCCTTGATTGGACTATTGGCGCTTTAGTGGCCAAGATCGAAGACTGTCCTTCTCTTTCACAGGAGTCAGCGGAGGATTGGATTGGTGTTCTGTCCTGTGTGGACAAATCCATTAGGGATGGATGTGATGAGTTAGCCTCGCTCATCGCCTTTGGTACCCTTAAGAAAAGGCAACTTTGGTGCTCCTTTGCTTCTAAAAGGGTTACTTCCCAACAGAAGTCTGCTCTCTTGTTTGCTCCTTTTGTGAAAGATAACCTCTTTCCAGACGATGTAGTGTTGTCAATTTCGTCGGCGCTAGATAAGAAATCTACTTCGGATTTACTGGCACAGTCTACTAAGAGACCTAAAGCTCCTTTGGAGACTGTTCCTTTGGTTTCTCCTCTGGCCCAAGCGCCTTTTCGAGGGAGAAAACCCAAGCGCTTCTTTCGGCCGAAGTCGAATTTGCGACCTCAGTCAAAGACCTCGGCCAAGGTTAACAAACCTTCCAAATGAAAGCTCGGTTCTTCATGCACCAGTGGGAGCCAGGCTGGCTCTGTTTTGGGAGGAATGGGAAAACAGAGGAGCAGAAGCCTGGGTAGTGCAAGTACTCAAGTTCGGCTATCGTATTCCTCTCGTTTCACCTCCCTCGCTCTCACCTGTGCCAATTCCATTCCAGGCATACTCTCCGGGCTCAGACAAATTTCTGGCGCTAGCCGCGGAAGTGGAAGCGCTTGTTCTCAAAGAAGCTATAGAACAGATAGAAGGGGATTTTCCTCCAGGCTTTTACAATCGCCTTTTTGTAGTTCCCAAGTCATCAGGGGGCTGGAGGCCGGTTTTGGATGTGAGCGCCCTGAACTTGCATGTCCAGAAAACAAAATTTCATATGGAGACCACTCGGTCGGTTCTGGAGTCCATCAGACAGGGGGATTGGATGGTTTCTCTGGACATGCAAGACGCTTATTTTCACATTCTGATACATTGCGAATCTCGGAAGTACCTGAGGTTCATGTTCGAAGGCAAGGTGTTTCAGTTTCGGGCGCTTTGCTTCGGACTGGCGACCGCTCCTCAAGTTTTCACCAGGGTTCTATCCCCGATAGGAAGCTGGCTGCACATATTAGGAGTAAGAATCTCCCTCTATCTGGACGATTGGCTTCTCCGGTCGGAATCAGAGAGTCGGTGCATGAAGGACCTTGGAACAACTCTGGATCTTGCCAGAAAGTTAGGAATTCTGGTCAACAAACAGAAGTCCCAGTTGGTTCCATCTCAGAGCATCCTTTATTTGGGGATGACTGAATGCTCAAGTTTTTTCGGGCGGGCTGTCCCCGAAGAGGGTCCAAGGCTGTCTGGAGACAGTTCAGGAGTTCTTGGACAAAAAGGTAAGTTCTGCCAATCAGTGGATGAGGCTCCTGGGCAAATTGACGTCAGTGGAGAAATTTGTGACGTTGGGAAGACTGCACATGAGACCTCTGCAGTTTTTTCTGAGAGCCTCTTGGTGCAGGAAGATGCAACCAGACTCGATTACCTTTCCTGTCACAGATCAAATAAAAGAGGACCTAAGGTGGTGGCTCTCTCGGGCAAGGTTGGAAGAAGGGTTAGATTTACGACCCATCCTCCCGAACCTACAGTTCTTTTCCGACGCATCGGACACAGGTTGGGGAGCCCTGCTGGGAAATCAATGGACTTCAGGAGCTTGGTCGGAGAAGGAGAAGAAGTTCCACATAAATGTAAAGGAACTTTTAGCAATTTTCCTGGGGCTCAGACAGTTTCGGAGCTTAGTAGAAGGTCAGGTAGTGGCAGTGCATTCCGACAACTCCACGGCTCTCTCGTACGTGCGGAAACAGGGGGGGACTCAGTCTTTCTCTCTATACGAAGTAGCCAAGGATCTCCTCCTTTCGTCAAACGAAGCGAAGGTTCAGCTAGTCCCGAGATTTGTTCCGGGAAAGATGAACGTCCTGGCGGACGAGCTAAGTCGTCAACAACAAGTGTTACCTCTGGAGTGGACTTTGGACAACAAGATTTGTCAGAAACTTTGGCGCCTTTGGGGACGACCGTCCATAGACCTGTTCGCGACATCAAGGAACAACCGTCTTCCTCTCTTTTGTTCTCCAGTTCCAGATCCTCTAGCTTGGTCGGTGGACGCAATGCTGTTGGATTGGTCGGGTCTGGAAGCTTATGCGTTCCCTCCGTTCGGTCTAATAAGAGAGGTGCTGAACAAGTTCATGTCGCACAGCAATGTAACACTAACGTTAATCGCTCCCTTTTGGCCCAGGAAACAGTGGTTCCCGGACCTTCTCCAGTTGTTAGTAGACTTCCCCAGACTTCTTCCTCCAGAGAAGTGGCTTCTCAAACAACCTCACTTCAAGAGGTTCCACCAAAACCTGTCCGCTCTAGCTCTGACAGGGTTCAGACTGTCCGGAATCTTGTCAGAGCGAAAGGGTTTTCAAGAAGAGCTGCAGAAGCTATCGCTCGTTGTAGGAGAGAGTCTTCTAACAAACTCTATCAAGGGAAGTGGAGAATCTTCAGAGAGTGGTGTAGAAGTGCTAAAGTCTCTACTTCTGCGACCTCTTTAACGGAAATAGCAGATTTTCTTCTATTTCTTAGGAACTCTAAGAAACTGGCTCCTTCGACGATCAGAGGATATAGAGCCATGCTTTCTTTGGTTTTTCGACATCGGGGTTTGGATATATCCTCCAATACAGATCTGTCGGACCTCATTAGGTCTTTCGAAACCACTAAGCTCCCGCAGGATACAGTGGCTTGGAACTTAGATGTGGTGCTTAAGTTCCTCATGGGGCCACCGTTTGAGCCTTTGAAGTCGGCTTCACTCAGGAACTTGACTAAGAAGACACTTTTTCTTATTGCACTAGCTTCTGCTAAGCGTGTCAGCGAATTGCACGCTATAGACAAAAGAGTCGGTTTCTCTCAAGGCAATGCTGTGTTTTCGGTATCTTTGACCTTTCTAGCCAAAAACAAGAATCCATCTAATCCTTGGCCGAGGAGTTTTGTGGTTAGGAACTTATCTGATTTGGTTGGACATGAGGAGGAAGAAAGGCTCTTATGTCCAGTCAGGGCTATTAAGCAGTATCTTCTTGCCACTAAGGATATTAGAGGACAATCTTCTAAGCTCTGGACCTCGGTTCAAAATCCCTCTCGTCCTCTTTCTAAGAATGCTATATCGTTCTTTATTAGAGAGCTTATCAGGGAAGCTCACTCGCAGTCCGAGAACGACAATCTTTCCGTTCTGAGAGTTAAAGCTCACGAGGTTAGAGCAGTGGCAACTTCTTTAGCTTTTAGAAAGAATTTATCTTTAACTTCGATTCTTCAGAGCACATTCTGGAGATCGAATTCGGTTTTTGCGAGTCATTATCTCAAAGAGATAGAAACGGTTTTCGAGAATTGTAGAACGTTAGGTCCGGTGGCGGTTTCTGGCATGGTGTTGGGAGAAACGGCACAGGGGTCGTCACCTCTATGCTAACTTTTCACCTTGAAATAAGTTGTCGAGTTCAAGGGAAGCTGGGGGTACTGAGTACCTGGGATACTCACCAGTCTGTTAGGTCAGATTTTATAATGGTTGGGTATATATGTTTTTAAATCTGGTGTTGGTGACAAATGTTTTGTATGATTGATTTCTGGTCTTAGCCCAGGGCAAGGGCAATCTTTGTTGTTACTATCCTCTGTCAGTCAGCCTTGACTCGCTTGAACTACGGAAGGATTCCACTCCTGTAGAGGCTAACTTTGGTCAAATTCCAATTCCTCTACAATAGTAAGAAGAGCACCGACCAGAGGCAGTAACAGTCTGCTGTAGCTCTCTTACAAGGTAAGGTACAACAGACACCTCGAGTGTTTACTGGCATTGTAATAAATGTAACCATTTAGAAATACTAGTGGTCCACTGAATCCCACCTTCCCATAAATGTGTAATCAATCAGCATTTTATAGGGGTTCCAACTACAGGGAGTCCCTGGGTTACGAAGGAGGTTCCGTTCTTGAGACGCATTGTAACCCAAAAATCGTCTAAGCTGGAACATCACCAAAAATCCTAAGAAACCTTACTGTTAATGCTTGCATTCAAAACTATGTAAACTGCATTCTTATTGCATTTTGCATCAAAAAAAAACCTTCAAATATTGATTATTTGCATTTCTGGGCTCAGCTCGTGTCGCTGCGCGCGAAATATCCTTTAATCTATTATTTCTAGGGTAAATGTACTAACACATACCAGAGAATAAATAAAATAAAGAAAAAAGGTCAGTATAACTGACTCGCTCACCCTCCAGGATGGGTGTCGGTATGAACACTAGGCGAGTGAGACCACTACCACGAGCCAAATGCCAATAGAAATCTCCCACTACAAAAACCCTCCAAGAGGGGAGCCGACCCACAGAGTGAGCAGCTCGTACTACTACTACTCCATCCCATGCTGCCGACTGCTGCGCCTCTGGTGGCCATCCTTTTCAGTTAGCGCACACGAGTCACACGTGTTATTTTTCTCTCTGTGTTTTTTGTGCCCTTTCATTGGATTATCTATAATGGAGCGTGCAGCTATCGCAGCAGCTAAGTTAAGTACTCAGTATTTACGGTTAGTTGGTTTTTTCCGGCCCTGAGACAGTATTTGCCGTTTTTTAGGTATAAATACGATCTCGGGGTCGGAAGCATGGCAGCATGGTTCTGCCTCGTGGTGGGTTCGTTCTTGGTCTCCCATACCTAGAACATCCCCTTATTTATGTACGCTCTATATTATTATCCGCTTTACTTAGGGTACGGTCTACTCAGGTTGTCATGCATGCATGTATTTTACCTATGTAGGCTTCTTCTATCCAGACCCTAGTCCAGGTTCTTAGTATCGGCCTCTGACTAGCTTTGAGTGGTAGACTTGCCTTCGGGTTAGTCGTACACTCCTGGATTTTTTCTCCTGCTATATTGCTTTCTTTCTTTCATTTTTATTTATTTGTACTGTGTATTTTGTTATAGTTAGGTTAGTTAGGCGTCTGGCTTAGCCTAGGTCCTGGCTCATTGAGCCTATACTACCGCTCATCAGTTCGGTTGACTTTCCCTATAGCATCTCTCTGATCAGTTGGTTTTGGCCCAGTGGGCCTATATGCTACCGCTTTTCAGTTCAGTTTGCTTCCCGATAGCATCTCTCTGATCAGTTGGTTGTCCTAGGCTTAGTTGTCGTATTTGGTCTTACCGCCTCGTGGTCACTTCGTGATCACGGGACAGCCAGACGCCTGTCCAGTCACTCTCCCCCCCCCCCCCCCCCCCCCCCGCTCTTCCATAGAGTCGGGCGGGGGTGGGTCGGTCTGCCCATGCTCGCTCCGCATACCCGAGCCTGCCTCCCTCTCTCCCCTCAGGCGGAGGGGCTAGGGTGGGAGTCGGGACAGACCCAGACTGGTCTCGACCTCTCCGGCTTCTCGGTACCGGCCGGGTGGTACGTAGTGGGGGGTGCTGGCCTTTCCCCCCTCCGCGCTACCCTTGTCGCTCCGGGCTAGCTCGAGCCTGTATGTCTTCTCGCCTTTCCCACCTTACTAGGGCTCCTTCCTGATCGGAGTCCTGGTATCCAGCGGAAAGATGTTAGTCCACCCAGTAGAGTGGACCGGAGCATACAGTGTGTCTCTGCTAACCTTACCGTATTGCTGAGTTACTACACTCCGCTACGCACTGGACTTAGTCCGGTTCGTTTGTGTTTTAGGTTTAAGTTATCTATAAGTTTATCTTAAGTACCTTAAACCATCCCCCCTCCCTTTCATGTTTTACCGGATCTCTCCGGGATTATAGCCTATTCAGGCGATGCAGGGAGGGGTTATACCCAAATTTTTTCCGAGCTCCGGCATGCAACGGAGTTCTTCTGTCCCTTAGTCTGTAAGTGATGTTTTTTAAGATACTCATGTGTCTTCCCACTTACAGGCCACCAACTGTGAGCATCCGGGATGTTCCGCCACACTTCAGGACCCATGTGGACACGAAGTTTGCCGGTCCCATGCTCCATGCGCGACTCTGCACGGGGACATCCAGGTCTGGTACCATGAGACGTGTACCATATGTTACGATCTGGTGAGCCAGCTTTTGGAAGGGGTAAGTATTCCATCTCCAGTAGCTGCTCCGCTTCTATTTTAGTGCTTAAGTTTTCATCATTTACTTTAACTTAAGGCATCTAGTTTAAGTTATACTTTAAGTTTTAGTTTTAAGTGACTCTTAAATCTAAACTACGCCCTCTCTTCCAGGCGCCGGCAGTAAGGGATACCGCACTGGCTACCCTGCGGGCCTGGGTCGGCGGTTTTGGGAAAAACGCCGCTAAGGGACAGCCCTACATCCTGGAGAAGCGGTTGGCATTATTAATCTTCCCCGGAGGCAAGGCGACAGGAGTACGTCGACCCGGTAGATGCGGCTCCGACTATCGCCTTCATCCAACAACAGCTGGCTGCCTCATTAACTGATCAAGACCAGGATATCTCTACGGATGTCACGACCCTGGATATTAATGTTGAACCTATGGTACGGTATAGACGACCTGTTGGTCGAGGTAGGTAAGGTGGACACCCAAGGATCACCCTTGGGCGTGACTGTTTCTTCTACCCTGCAACCTCTCCATCCTTCCAAGGCTTTACGGGTGCCGAAATATATTCTCCTCCTGACGCTTCGGTTAGACCTAAGGTCAAGGCTAAAGTGATGACCTTGACTAAGACGTCGTCGTCGTCTAAGAAGACGGCTTCGGCTTCATCCTCCTCCGTAAGTCTCCGGCTGGGAATCCCGGAGCAGACAGGTCTAAAGCTTCTAGCTCCGGCTCTAAGTCCTCGAGGAGTAAAATCCTCCAGAGAGAGATCTCGCACTCCGGCAGAGTCACCAGTTCCGCTACCATTGGTTCCAATTCAGAGCCTCCCCTCACCTCCGCAGCAGCTCCGGCTTTGGACTCCAATGCTGGCCTGTTGCAACAGGTGGGCGACCTGGTTGGGTCCCTAAAGAGTAGCATGAAACAAATGATCTCTCGTCTGTCGGATAGGATTACTTCCCAGGACTCCATTATAGCCGGGCTGAGAGAAGATCCTCTAGCACTCTCCGCCACGTTTCCAACACAAGTGGAACTCAGCTTCCCTCCGTATGACTCTACCTCCGTTCTCTATGAACAACCCATGGAGAGTAGCGTCATACGCCCCCCTTCCAGGACGGTTCTCATCTCTATACCGGAATTTGGGACTAAGAAAGAATAGAGGGACTTCGAGTTCTACCCGGAAGACCTCCAGCCTCCGTTCATAGGCTACGCAAGGCTCACCTTCGGCTATGGTTCGGACGATAGGGTACCTAAGGAGGACAGTCCTCTATTCACGTGACCAGGCTCAGAGAGAATGGCTCAGGTGTTTAGAGGACATGGATTGTTCTAATACCAAGATACAACCGTTTAAGAGTCCCTTTACCATTTTCACAATGGATGAGAGTACCCCGCTCCCGTTCCTAACCAAGATCGCGAGGTCGACCATCCCAGCGGCCCAGAAGGGGAACCTATACCGCAGTTGAAGGAAGCAGATCCCACATCTCACCGTTGCTCCCTTCAGTTGGAGAATTGTGGGAAGACTTGCCGAACACATTCTCAGCTGGCAAACTCAAACCGGACTGTGCTATGGAGCAGTTTGGTGAAAAGCTACCCAGGCTCCCAGATAGCCTTATTCAGGCTGAATTTGACGCAAAATCGCGACTAGCCAGATCGATCAATTCTATGGCTATGTCTGAGGTAGCAACCATGGCTTATGGATCAGAACGATTTTTAAGCTCATGACCAAAGCCCTGACTCAAACGGTACAGTCAGATATGTTTGAGTTTGCCACTGCTCGGACGAATTGTAGGAAGCATGTCCTACAAGAGGCAACCATTCGGCATGAACCGAATAGGTTACTCTCGTCTAGCATCTGGGGAGCAGATCTCTTCCCCAGAAGCTATGGTTAAGGAAGTCCAGTCAGAGGCTACGAGGTTGAACCAGAGCCTTAAGGACCGTTGGGGCCTTACGGCTAAGAGGAGGCAAGACCTGACACCTAAAGGTAAGGGACAAAGGAAACCCAGGCGTTTCCAACCTTACCAGAAAAAGCAACCACGCTTTTCTCAACAAGTTTCAACGGTACCGTTAGTGCAGACAGCCCAACCCTCCACTTCTAAAGGTCAATCACAGCCAATTTATGTGATATCCCTCAGCCTCAGCCCTCCACCTCTTACGCCATCTCTCCAGCTTACAATCAAGCCTTCGAGAGTCAAGCTTCACAGAAGTATGACCGCTCGGGTAAGGGAGGCAGAGGTAAGCGGTCCTTTCGGGGGTTTGTGGAGAGGATCGGGAGGCCCCTTTAATAGGGGAAAGCACTTCAGAGGAGGCCGAGGCGGTTACCAGAACCAATGAAGAACTTCAGGTAGGAGGGAGGCTGTTTCACTTTCGCCACCGGTGGAACTTCAGCCAATGGGCTCAGAGCATAGTGTCAAAAGGGCTGGGTTGGAGCTGGTTGACGAACCCACCTCCAGCCAGTCCTGTTTCCGTCAACGTTCCTTCCAAAGAATTGACAGAGTACGCAGAGGACCTCCTTCAGAAAGGAGCTATAGCGAGAGTCAAGAGATTAAAATTTCAAGGTCGCTTGTTCAGCGTGCCAAAGAAAGGCTCACAAAAAAGAAGGTAATCTTAGACTTGTCCCGCTTAAACTTAGCCATCCGCTGCGCGAAGTTTCAAGATGCTCACGATCTCACAGGTGCGGACCTTACTCCCGTGGGCCGTCACCACCTCTATCGATCTTACAGACGCCTACTATCTATCCCTATTGCAAGACACTTCCGTCCGTATCTGGGTTTCAAGATAGGAGACCAGACATTCTCCTTCAAGGTAGTTCCATTCGGACTCAACGTGGCACCCAGAGTGTTCACGAAGCTAGCGGAAGTGGTAGTGCAACAACTCAGATCACAAGGGATTATGGTAGTAGCGTATCTCGACGATTGGTTGATCTGGGCCCCAACAGTCGAGGAATGCAACAGAGCTACACTGAAAGTGATTCAGTTTCCTGGAATATCTAGGCTTCAAGATAAACAGGTCCAAATCAAGACTCACTCCAGAGTCAGACTTTCAGTGCTGGCATTCAATGGAATCTATCCTCCCACACTCTGTCGATTCCATCAACCAAAGGAAAGAAATAGCGAAGTCAGTCAAGCAATTTCTAAGTCACAAACTAGCGTCAAGGAGAGCTCAGGAAAGGATCCTGGGTTCTCTCCAGTTTGCATCAGTGACGAACGTCTTAATGAAAGCCAAACTGAAAGACCTAACCAGAATCTGGCGCTCGCGAGCAAATGTCAGGTCCAGGGACAAACTATCCTCAGTGCCTCTGATTCTAAAGAATCGACTTCGGCCGTGGGCGAGAGTCAAGAATTTGTCAATGTCAGTACCCTTCAGTTCCCTCCACCAGGGATCACCATCCACACAGACGCGTCCTTAAGCGGCTGGGGAGGGTATTCCAGGTCAAAAAGGTTCAAGGGACTTGGTCACCTCAGTTCCGTCAGTTCCATATAAACGTACTGGAGGCAATGGCAGTGTTCTTGACTCTAAAGAGGTTACGCCACCAAAGTACTCCCACATAAAGCTAGTCCTGGACAGCGCAGTGGTAGTACATTGTTATATAAACAGAGGAGGCTCCAAGTCACGTCATCTAAATCACGTCATGGTAGACCATCTTCTCCCTGGCAGACAAGTTCAGTTGGCATCTTTTCCTCCACTCACATAGCTGGAGTGAGGAACGTCATAGCAGACGCCCTATCCCGATCAGTACCCCTAGAGTCGGAATGGTCACTGGACAACAGTTCGTTCCAATGGATCCTTCAAAGAGTCCCAGGGCTACAGGTGGATCTCTTCGCATCCCAAGCGAACCACAAACTACCGTGTTATGTAGCCCCCAACCTGGACCCTCTGGCCTATGCCACGGACGCCCTGGCTCTAGACTGGAACAACTGGGAGAAGATTTATGTCTTCCCTCCAGTGAATCTCCTCATGAAAGTATTGAACAAACTCAGGACATTCAAGGGTCAAGTGGCTCTAGTAGCCCCAGACTGGCCGCAAGAGCAACTGGTATCCTCTAATTTTGGAGCTGGGCCTTCGTCCTCTTCGGATCCCCAGTCCCAAGCTCTCCCAGTCAGTACAAACGAAGACTGTGTTCGCTTCCTCAGGGATTCTCAAAACCCTAACTTTATGGATTTCATGAAGTTTGCGGCAAAAAGAGATGCGAATATTGACCCTCAGAATATTCTCTTCTTTGGAATCCGATAAAAGGGATTCAACTTTGAGACAGTATGATGCTGCTGTCAAAAAGTTAGCAATCTTCCTGAGAGAATCGGTATATTAGAATCATGACAGTTAATTCAAGCTATATCCTTTTTCAGATCCTTATTTGAAAAAGGTTTAGCAGCTAGCACGATTACGACAAACAAGTCAGCTTTGAAAAAGATATTTCAATTTGGATTCAACATAGACTTGACGGATTCCTACTTCTCGTCTATTCCTAAGGCATGTGCTAGGCTTAGGCCTTCTATAAGACCTACGTCAGTTTCATGGTTCTTAAACGATGTTCTAAAACTGGCTTCCGAAACCGATAATGACACATGCTCGTTTATAATGCTCTTAAGAAAAACCCTATTTTTATTAAGCTTAGCTTCAGGAGCAAGAATTTCAGAACTGTCGGCTCTATCCAGGGACCGGATCATATTCAATTCCTTCCCACAGGGGAAGTCCTACTTTCTCCGGAACGTAGCTTTTTAGCAAAGAATGAAGATCCTTTGATGAGGTGGGAACCTTGGAAGGTACTGCCCCTTCCACAAGATGTATCCCTTTGCCCAGTTTTAACCTTACGAGCCTTTCTGTCCAGGACCTCCTCATCTTCATCGGGTCCCCTCTTTAAGAGGGAAAAAGGTGGAACTTTATCCATTAAAGGCATCAGGCAGCAAATCCTGTACTTTATTAAGCAAGCCAATCCTGACTCTTCTTTCCCGAAAGCACATGATGTCAGGGCAGTAGCCACCTCAATTAATTATTTTTCCAACCATATGAACTTCGATGAGTTGAAAAAGTATACTGGATGGAAATCGCCGACAGTGTTCAAACGTCACTACCTTAAATCCTTGGAAGCTCTGAAATTCCCAGCAGTAGCAGCGGGTAACATAGTTTCCCCTGACTCTAGCTAATTTGTAGTAGAAGATTCAGTCCTCCTTTCTACCTGCCTCACCCAAAAGTTTGTCTATTCCTACCTTGTTCATTTGCATTCACCTTGTGTCTTAGCTGCTTTTATGATAGTGTAATGGGTGCCCCTTATTGTCTGGCTAGGGACACTCACAAATGATTATAAACATTGATCTCATGGATGTTTCCCCTTATTTTATGCTAGGGATACATCATTATAATGGTTACGGGTTTTGTATATTAAAGTCATATACATTCCTTTATATATTATTATCGTTGGTTATTTATATTAATTGCTATTATTCTTTTGATACATGCTGTTACACAGATATCAGTTGATACATGCAAGTCATTTTACCTGTATATATGTAAAATTACCTTATGTTAAACAACATGATTAGAATTAAGGGTAATTTAAGCATATTATAATTTTATACCCCTGTGTATATGTATCTTTTAGCAATTATATTTTTCTTTATATATATTTTTTATTTTAATTTAGACCTATTCTGATTTACTTTTGTTTACAATCTTGTGCTATTTCTCTGGTACGATTCGCGCAGCGACACGAGCTGAGCCCAGAAAAGGAATTTGACGTAAGGAAAAATCTATTTCTGGGCGATTGGCTCGTGTCGCCAGCGAAATCCCACCCTACCCATCCCTTCGCCCAAGATTGTCTGCTAACTTCAGGATGGCCACCAGAGCGCAGCAGTCGGCAGCATGGGATGGAGTAGTAGTAGTACGAGCTGCTCACTCTGTGGGTCGGCTCCCTCTTGGAGGGTTTTTGTAGTGGGAGATTTCTATTGGCATTTGGCTCGTGGTAGTGGTCTCACTCGCCTAGTGTTCCTACCGACACCCTCCTGGAGGGTGAGCGAGTCAGTTATACTGAACTTTTTCTTTATTTTATTTATTCTCTGGTATGTGTTAGTACATTTACCCTAGAAATAATAGATTAAAGGATATTTCGCTGGCGACACGAGCCAATCGCCCAGAAATAGATTTTTACTTACGTCAAAATCCCTTTTTGGTGTCATATTTCTTCTGCCAGATGAGCGTTGTAGGCGTCGTAACCCTGGAACATGCATTGTAACCCTGGAAATAATTTCTGGTGAATATAATTGAAAAGCGCCTTAACCTCGGAACGTCGTAAGCCGAACCCGTTGTAACCCGGAGACTGCCTGTAATCTAACTATTTGCAGGGGGTGTTTGGTACGCATCTCCCACGAATACAGGGGGACCACTGTACAGGATAGATTAGTGAAGAGAGCATCAAGTAAAATAAATGTAGAATGGTAAAGCACCAGGTCCATCAGGGTTCCAGATTGAAGTAATCAAATTACTAGGTATGGAGGGGTGAAATGGATGTGGTATTTATTAAAAGCTATATGAGAAGAGGAAAGAATGCCAAGGAACTGGAAGGAGAGTCTAATGATACATATATACAAGCAGAAGGGAGAAGTCATGGATTGTGATAACTACTGGGGAATTAAACTAACAGAGCTTGGATTGAAAGTTTTAGAGAGGATACTGGATGAGTGATTAAGAGAGATTGTAAAGATTGGGAAACAGCAGTATGGATTCATGAAAGGAAGAGGGATGATGGATGCCATCTTCATAGTAAGACTACAGAAAAAGAGACTAGAGGGAAACTAGGAGCTCTATTGTGCATTTATAGACTTGGGGAAAGCATACAATAGAATCCCAAGAGAAGTGATGCTGTAGTGCTTTAGGAAGAGGAAAGTCCCAGAATGGTTGGTTAGGCTGGTCGGGATGATATATCAAAGAACGAGCACAAAAGTAATAACAACAGTTGGGGAAACAGAAAATTTTTAAGTTAGTGTTGGATTACACCAGGGGTTAGCATTAAGCACATTTTTGTTTGTGCTGGTCATGGATGTGTTAAGTGAAGAGATCAGAAATGAAGATCTGTGGGAGTTGTTGTACACTGATGATCTGCTGATTACTGCCAAAAATGAGGAAAACCTACAGAGAAGGGTTGGAGAGTGGCAGGAATCTTTAGAGAGGGGTGGCTTAAAGGTGAACGTGAATAAAACAGAGTTCTTGGTGAGCAGTAGGGAAGATAGAGGCAGAATAGCAATGCAAGAAAGAAGAGGCTCGATTATAAAACAGATGGAAAAGTTTGAACACTTACGAAGCCAAGAGAGAGGATATGAGGCTGAAGGTGACAGTAGGATAAAAGCTGCATGGGAGAAGTTGAGAGAGGTAGCTGGAGTATTTTGTGATAAGAAAATGCCAATTAAGCTAAAAGTCAAGATCTGTAGCACAGTGATAAGACCTGTGTCAATGTATGGATTGGAAACATGGGCTCTAAGAAGAAGAAAGGAAGTAAAGTTTGAGAGAACAGAGATAAGAATGCTGAAGTGGATTATGGGAATATAGCTTTGTTCATATACATTAGGATAATACTAGTGCCAAGCTGGAAACCGGTAGAATTAAAAATAAACTTGTGAGATCCAGGGACTATTGGCATCTATACCAGGTCATGGGGTATGTAGTACCCAGAATGCCCTTGGCATCCTGTGACCTGACAGTTACGTACTTTTCTACCGCCTTTAAGATAGGAGGACGTGATTACTTTCTATCTGTTTTAAAGCCGGTTTTTCGTTTGCCTGATTTTATTCATTTTTTCCCTTTTTACTTTTTCTTTCTCTGGGTGTTGTCAGGGTGGGTGAGATGGAGAATTTTGCTTCACCAACGGAAATTTCTTCGGGTTCTTGGAAGAGACAAAGGAAATGCCCTGGAGTGAGTGGGTTTCCTTGTTCAAGATTTTTAACTTTGGTGTCTACAGATCCACATTCAACATGTAGTAGGTGCAGAGAAAACGTAGGTACTATTACTAATCCTTGTTCAATTTGTCGTGGTTGGTCGGTGGAACTGTGGATGAAGTTTTATGGGAAGGGTCAGTACAAAAGAAAGGAGACGATGCCATCTGTGGATGACCAAGCGTCGTTGGGTTCTTTTGTATCGGCAATAAACCAGACTGCTCCATATGTTTCGTCGCCTGCTTTTGATATTTCCCATAGTCCTTCAGTTTCTTCTAGCGATTCATTATTAGAAACACCAGGAGGAGTTTTGGGTAATTTTATGCATAATTACGCTCCGTCGTTCCCGGCAGGGAGAGGGGTATAGAAATAGTTGATTGGAGAATGGTAATTTCATTCGTGGGAGAATAGTCGAATTGCCTAGTTCGTTTGTTTCTTACTTTTTGTCCCCATTTCTGGTGTTCGTTTATGGACGGAAAGTAAACTGAATGATTGCCGTTTGTTAATATTAGATGTAAATTCTTAACTTTCCCCTTTTTGTATTCTAATTGAATTAATTGATTTAATGTTAAATGTATTCCTTATAAGGAAACAGTTTTGCTTTCCTGTCTTTATATTTCAACATTGTTCGAGAGTTTCGGACAAAGCGAAAGAAAACGGAGTTGTTGACGGTTTTTGATCCGACAAGGAGAATAGTCTTGTGGTACCTGTCGGACAGAAGAACGGGTGTTCTTTTTCTGCCGAAAAAAGTGAATTAATTAAGGATTTAAAATTCGAAGCCAAGAAGAAATTGTTCTGGATAATGGTGCAGGTAAGTTGAAGTATAAAGACTTGCCTTATAATTGATTTGAGTTAGATAATTCTAACAGGGGGAGCATTGCCATCTTTGTTCCAGGTGTCGGCTCCCTATGCGCAAAGAATGGAAGGAACGTGGTTGGCGTTAGGCCTACCAGGCGTACCAACCTTGGAGGGGTTGCTGTCTCATTATATGGCGTAGCAATTCCTCCAGGGCCCGACAACGTTGAATGTTCCTCATCCCCTTGGCCTGCACTTTATGGGAGCTAATGCCATGGCAACGACAACAACATCAATGTTTCCGTGATGCAGAACGTTGGATGTAGTTTTGCAGCACACGCTGGGTTGCCAGCAGCAGCCGCTCAGTCTCTCCCTATAAGAGTGGTGACGTCACAGCCTGCGTCACACACTGACAAGGTAGACGCGATGACGTCACAAGCTACTGCTCTTCTATCTACTTCGTTGCCTCCGGAGCCAAATACGCTTTCTGACTCGTTGGTACACACAGTCATGAAGAATTACAAGCTCTAGAGGAGAAGATAATTAAGAAAGACAAAAAGAAAAGACGTGAATCATCTTCTTCATCTTCTTCCTCTAGTTCGGCATCATAGCAAAGTTCGATGATGTCACTGTGTGTACCAGTCAAGTGTTGGAGGACACGGGACTTCGTGACTGATCCTCGGGCCAAGAGGAGAAGAGTGGATTCTTCTTCATCTTCGAGCCAGGACTGTCACATCCTGGTCAGCAACAAAGTAAAGAAGACAGTGGCTGGTAAACTTAATGCTTCAACCTGTTCTTGTCGCTTCTTCAGCAAAAGCATTTTTTTTAAATGTTGTCTTAAATGGAGATGGAAAGCTTTGGTCAATTCTTACCATATTTTAAAAAAGAAGTTATTATAAAGCCTGAATTTGTCGTCAGTAGATGTCATAACTGTCTGTCTCGCTCTCCATGAGTGTTAAAATATATTTTACATCAAAATCAGTGTTTATGTTTATGTCAGAATGAAGGCTCAAATTCTCATAAACTACAACGTAAGGGCGAACGCGCTCATGATTTCCATCAGAATTTTAAAAACTAATGTATACAAAATTTATTCCTACCAAAATTCTTCTCTATATAATTTTTTTAATTGGTAAAGCATCAACGGAGATGCCAGTGTGGGAAGAGTTCAACGAGGAATAAAGAACAGGTTCCAGTGTTGCCCGTAAGACCTTTTAAGATACGGAGAAAGAACGAGAGAGCTCCCATTAAAATGAAAAAATATCCTTATCATATATAAATATTGGGATATATGACAGCGCAAAAAAAATTTCATATATAATTTTATACAAATCGTGCTGTGAGTGAAACAGTTAAAGCTAATGAGTTAATTTTTTCTTCGTTGTATTGTACACTAAATTGTGATCATTCTGGTATATAACACATTGTAAAACGATCAAGGCAACACGGAGAAAATATTATCACAAAATTATGCATGAATTCATACTGTGCGGACTTAAAAAAAAGCTGTTTTCAAAAATTCACCATAAATCGAAATATTGTGCTAGAGACTTCCAGTTTGTTGCAAAATGAAGGTAATTGATTGAATATTACTAGACTGTAAGTGTTGTAGCTTACAATTGCAGTTTTCAACCATTCCGGTCGAGTTAAAGTTGACCAAAGGACGAATTTTTTGTATTTATCGTTATTTACATGAAAATGTTTCAAAACTGATAAAAGCTACAACCATGTGTTGTTTTTCATTGTATTCCACATGAAATTGCGCACATTTTCATATATAAAGCTTTATGTAACGGCTAGTTTAAAATGGTGCAAACATTACGACAATTGGACAAAAAAATTTCTGATTTTTTCGGAAGAGTTACCGCGCAGACGTAAGGAAAAAGTTTATTTCATAAATTCACCATAAATCGAAATATTGTGTTAGAGACTTCCAATTTGTTGCAAAATAAAGGTAAATGATTGAATATTACTATAATGTAATAGTTTTAGCTTACAATTGCGTTTTTTTACCATTTCAGTCGAGTCAAAGTTGACCAAAGGTTGAAATTTTGGCACTTATCATTATTTATATGAAAATATTTCAAAACTGATAAAAGCTACAACCATGGGTTGTATTTTGTTGTATTCTAAATGAAAATGCACACATTTTCATATATAAAACTTTATGTAACGGCTAATTTAAAATGGTGCAAACATTATGACAATCGGACGAAAAAATTTATGATTTTTTTCGGAAGAATTACCGCACGGACGTAAGGAAAAAGTTTTTTCATAAATTCATCATAAATCGAAATATTGTGCTAGAGACTTCCAATTTGTTGCAAAATGAAGGTAAATGATTGAATATTACTAGAATATAAGAGTTTTACCTTACAATTGCGTTTTTCGACCATTTCGGTAGAGTCAAATTTGACTGAAGGTTGAAATTTTGGCCTTTATCGTTATTTATATGAAAATATTTCAAAACTGGTAAAAGCTACAACCATGAGTTGTTTTTAGCTGTATTCTATATGAAATTGCACACATTTTCATATATAATACTCCATGTAACGGCTAATTATAAATGGTCCAAAAATTATGTCAAAGTGACTAAATAATTTCTGAGATGTGTCGCTGATGCTTTTTGGTGCAAGAAGAAAGAAATTCGCGTTTGCGCGCCTGCGTAATGATTGTAAACAAAATAACACCTTGATCCGTGAGCTCCCAGCATCCCCCAAGGCGCATGATTCAAAAGTTTTGGTCTAGTAGGCCTATAACTATTTTTCCGCGAATTTTTAAAAAAACTTTTTTATATCTACGTACCATACGTCCAATTGGCACCCAACAGACAATTTATATTGACATTTAATACATCCAATCGGTGTTAAAGTGTTAAGAAAACATCTGGAATTTAAGCTAATCCTATTGAGGTAAGGCATCAGCAAATACCTCGTAAGAACCCAGTGAGACAACATCTCTAATAGGGCAACAAGACCCTCTTCCTCAAAGAAGTTAGCTCATTGACCTTTTCACAATAGAAACGACAGAGTAAGGGGTATTAGGGGAAGGGGGAGAGGTTCAAGACAATAGGATGGGCGCCTCTCATCACTCAGCCACACCAGTGGGGGGTTGCCTTGCGAATCACTGGAAGGTGTGGCAGGAATTTGGAGCGGAGCAGTGGGTGGTGGATGTTCTCAGAGTCGGTTATTTGATTCCGTTCGAAGTAACCCCACCCCTGACAGAACAACCATTACCGCATCTCGCTTATGCTCAGGAACCTTAGAAGGCTTTTATTCCCCAAGAGGAAGTGAAGATGATGATGGAAAAATGGGCTGTGGAACAAGTATCGATTCCGTCAAAGGGGTTTTTCAGCCGCATTTTCCTTGTCCCCAAAGCCAACAGGGATTGGAGGACAGTAATAGATCTGTCAACATTGAATCTGTTTATAAGAAAAACCAGATTTTGTACATGAACTTCCCTGCCAGATATATACTTAGCTTAGGTCTCTGACGTCACGACAGAAAATTCAAAACTCGCGGCACACGCTACAGGTAGGTCAGGTGATCTACCCTTACCGCCGCTGGGAGGTGGATGTAAGAACCAGTCCCCCCTTTCTTGTCAGATTATTTTCTGTCGCCGGCTGGACAACACCTGTTGTTCAGTCCTTACGATAGTTAAATTCGTTCTCGTTGCCGACGATTTGGATTTTGGTGAAGTACCCTTTGTTTGTTGGCTTGTCATACGCTTTTTGGACTGTTTTTTGGATTTTCTTTTGGATTTCTCTTACAATATCTATAATCATGGATGATTCTGAAGTTAAGAAACCTAGTTTATTTAGGGTTTGTTCAGTGAAGGAATGTAAAGTTAGGCTTCCTAAAGCTGCATTAGATCCTCACTCTGTATGTACGTCTTGTAGAGGGAATGAATGCTCTTTTATTAACCCTTGCAAAGAGTGTGAGAATTTTGATGAGGATGGTTGGAAGGCTCTTTCTTCTTATGTGAGAAAGTTAGAGAAGGATAGGGTGCGCAAGGCTTCTTCAAGGAGCTCTAGTAGATCGAGGGTGAGTGAAGTTGACGCTGAGAATCCTGTAGTAGAAGTAGTTCCTTCTCCGGTTTCAGCCCCTGCGCCCAGTTTGCGCCCACGAATTTCCCAGATTCGTTTCGGAAGTTGCTTCTGGGAGAGCCTCGATCAGGAGTAAGGAGAGCCTCGCTCGCGCTCTCGAACAAGTAAGAGTGATGATAGTGCAAGTGATCAGTGCAGTGCCCCTAGTGCAGTGGAGGGTGCGTCTGCCCGGCTCACTAACGCTTCCAGGCCTAGACCTCTTCCAGACTCCCAGACCCAGTGGAGGAGGGAAAGTCGAAAAAGCCGCAGGAAGGGTTAGGGAGAACCCCCACTGGTCAGGCGTCCCCTCGGCAGTTCCTGTTGCTCGTTCCCAGGCTGCCTTGGATCGAACCTAGAAGGATTTATTGCGCCAGTGCTTCTCGTCATCTTCGTCGCCTTCTCCTCAGCGTAGATGGAGCGCCTCGGAGTCGTCTCGCCCTCTCAAGAGGCCCTGGAAGGCTCCTTGCGCCCTTCCTTCCAGCCCCGAATCCTTCGCGGAAGAACCAGAAGTGGAACGCAATAGAACCAAGATTTCGTCCGTTTACGCTTCTCCTGTTCGCTCTTCGGACTTCGTCCCCTGTAGAGAGTTTAAGAGATCTCCTGCGCGTATCCTGGGCGGGTCTGCAGGCGCAGATTGCGGCTTTAGCGGAGTCTATTGCCGGGACTTCTCATCGTCGGAAGGACGCCTCACTTCCGGTGAAGAAGTCTAAGAACGTTCCTTCGGCTAAATCTCCTCTGGCTAGAGAAGCTTTTGAGCCTGTTAGTAGGAGGTCAGAAGTGGCAGGCTGAAGCTCGGATCTTCTCTCCGAGTAGGCTCTCCTCTCTTCCCAGCAAGAGTTGTGACATGTCAGGCGTAGGAGCCGGACAGGCTCTCTCCTCAGGATTTCCGCTCCTCTTCAGTTAGGCGTCAGAGCTTGACAGACGTCAAGAGACCCTCGTTTTCATCAGGAGCGAAGAAGAGTTCTTCGCCTGGTGGCCACTCTCCTTTTGACGGACGCTCGGAGCCTAGTAGGCGTCAAGAGCCTAGTAGGCGCCAAGAGCCTAGTAGGCACCAAGAGCCTTGTAGGCGGCAACGGAAGCTTTCTCCTCCGTTGGATCACTCCCAATTGGATAGGCGCTCAGAGCCTTGTAAGCGCCGCGCTTCTGACAGGGAGTCCTCTGTGGATGTTTTCTCTCCCCCGTGGCAGGCGTCAAGAGGCCTGGCCAGGGGTTTTGAAGGCCCGATAGGCACCAAGAGCCTGGCAGGCGTATTGAGGATGGCAGGCGCCAAGAGCCTAGCAGGCGCAGAGAGCCTGATAGGCGCTCTCCCTTATCCAGACGCTCTTCTGTGGAGTTAGAATTTGTTTCCGACAGACGAGCCTCCACTTGTAGGCGCTCTCCTAGTAGGCGCTCCCCAAGTAGGCGCTCTCCTAGCAGGCGCTCCCCAAGTAGGCTCTCTCCTGGGGAGGCGCTCTCAAAGTAGGCGCTCTCCTGGTAGGCGCTCTCCAACTAGGGGCTCCCCAAGTAGGCGTCTCTCCTGGGAGGCGCTCTCAAAGTAGGCGCTCTCCTGGTTAGGCGCTCTCCTACTAGGCGCTCTCCTGGTAGGCCGCTCCCCGTGTAAGACGCTCCTCTCCCAGTGGATTTTCTCCCAGTAGGGCGCTCTCCGAACAGGCGCTCTCCAAGGATTAGCTCTCTCTCCGGGCAGTAGAGCTTCTAGACGTCATTCTTCGGAAGAATTTATTGGGGATTCTGAGGAAGATTTGCCCAAGGATGGCTTCGGCTTCTTCATATAAGAGACTGACAGACCTCCTCTTGCAAGGTTTTGGGGAGTCTCTTTCGGCCGTTGCTCCTCCGTCTCCTCCGTCCTTATTTTCAACGACCAATACGGCTAAGAAGTCTTCAGTCGTTAAGATGAAGCCTACAGTGTCTATGAAGAAGGCTCTAAAGAACTTTGACGACTGGTTTGGTTTCAAAAGAAGAGAAAGGCAAGACAGTTTTTTCTTTTCCCCCGTCCAAGCTGACGGGTAAGATGGGGTTCTGGTACTAGTCAGGAGAGCCCTTGGGTCTGACTCTTCCCTCTTCTGCAGACTCGGACTTCTCTTCGTTGGTTGATTCCGCACGTCGCTCGGCGCTGAATTCTGCGAAGACGACGTGGGGTATGAGCGAGTTGGATCACCTTCTGAAGGGAATGTCCGAGTCTTAGAAGTTTTTAACTTTCTTGACTGGACCCTTGGAGTTTTGGCTAAGAGGACTCAAGAGCAAGACACTCTTTTTGCCTGAAGACCTCCACGCAGTTCTGTCTTGTATGGACAAGGCAGTGAGAGACGGTTCCGGGGAAATTGCTTCACTTTTTGGTGCAGGAGTAGTAAAGAAGAGGGCCGTTTTCTGCTCTTTTCTTAACCAAGGCGGTTTCTCACGCACAGAGAGCTTCCTTGCTGTATTCACAACTTTCCCCGAAAACTCTTCCCCAAGAAGATTATTAATGATATCTCCAGCTCGTTATCAGCAAAAGCGACGCAGGATATGCTGGCTCTCTCTGCTAGAATCCCGAAACCTTCGTTTCAACAGAAGACGAAGAAGGAGGCTCAAAGTAGGCAAGACCCTTTCGAGGAGGACCTTCGTCTCGCTCTTCTTCCTCCAGAGGTTCGAGACCACCTAGAAGAGGAAGGACCTTCTCTCGGTCTATTAGGGCCAAGAAGTAGTTCGTGTGTCCTCCAGACAACTGTGGGTGCCAGAACTTCTGAACTTTGCAGATGTCTGGGCAGCGAAAGGGGCGGACAACTGGTCCCCTCGCGATCATCAAGAGGGGATACCTCATTCCCTTTATCTCGAGGCCACCCTTGACCACCACTCCAAGGGCACTGGTGGCCAAATACAAAGACCCACTAATGAATCAAGCCCTCGCTCTAGCGGTAGAGCTGATGTTAGAGAAAGAGGCAATAGAGATGGTTCAGGACCCTCTTTCAGCGGGGTTCTACAACCGTCTGTTCCTAGTTCCCAAGAACTCAGGAGGATGGAGGCCAGTTCTGGACGTGAGCGCCCTGAATGTCTTTGTGAAGAAGAGGAAGTTCGCTATGGAGACGACGTCATCAGTCTTAGCAGCTCTTCGTCCCGGGGACTGGGTGGTGTCGCTGGACCTTCAGGACGCTTACTTCCATGTGCCGATCCATCCTTCTTCTCGCAAATTTCTCAGATTCATGTGGGGAGGGAATGTTTTTCAGTTCAGGGCCCTATGCTTCGGCCTTTCCACGGCCCCCAAGTATTCACAGGACTGATGAAGAACGGTGCCCAGTGGCTTCATCTCAAGGGAGTGAGGATTTCCCTCTACTTGGACGATTGGCTTATCAGGGCCAAATCCAAGGAGAAATGTCTGGAGGACTTACGAGTGACGTTGAATCTAGCAGCTTCTCTGGGTTTGCTAGTGAATTTCGAGAAGTCACAGCTAATCCCCAGTCAAGAGCGTATCTATCTGGGGATTCTGATGGCTTCTCAGGTTTTTTGGGCGTATCCGTCCCCAGAGAGGATAACCCGAGGGTTGGAGAAGGTAGCAATCTTTCTAGAGAAAGATGTATGCACAGCGAGGGAGTGGATGAGTCTGTTGGGACACTCATCCTCGCTGGAGTCAAATTCGTTTTCCTCTAGGAATGGTTGCACCTCAGACCCCTACAGTTCTTCCTGACGAGGAAAACTGGGATCGAAAATCTCAAGGTCTGGACTTTGCGTTCAAGATTTCGCAAGAGATAAAAGGAAGATCTACGTTGGTGGCTAGACCCTCTATTGTTCAAGGAAGGCCTTTCGTTGCAGGTTCGGAACCCCAATCTAGTGTTATATGCAGACGCTTCGGACATAGGTTGGGGAGCTACTCTCAGGTCGAGAGAAGTGTCAGGCACCTGGATGGGGGATCAGGTGTCCTGGCACATCAACAAGAAGGAGCTAACAGCGATTTGGTTAGCTCTCAAGACCTTCGGACCCCTCGTAAAAGGGAAATATGTTCAGATCAACTCGGACAACACCACAGCCCTGGCTTACATTCGGAAACAGGGGGGGACTCACTCTTTCTCCCTGTACGAGACAGTGAGATCGCTCTTCCTGTGGTTAGAGGAAAGGAAGATAAGGCTTCTCACCAGGTTCGTACAGGGAGAAAGAAATGTCAGAGCGGATCTGCTAAGCAGAAGGAATCAAGTCCTTCCCTCAGAGTGGACTCTGCACGCGGACGTATGCCAGGAGCTGTGGAGGACGTGGGGCAGGCCCCATCTCGATCTATTTGCGACCTCCAGGAATGCGAGGATAGATCTATACTGCTCCCCTATTGCAGACCCGAGAGCAGTGGCAATAGATGCATTCCTGATGGATTGGAGGAATCTGGATCTTTACGCGTTCCCGCCTTTCAAGATTCTAGTGAAACGTTAAGGAGTTCACAGCTTCAGAGGGAGCAAGGATGACTTTGATAGCTCCGTTCTGGCCCGCCCACGACTGGTTCACAGAGGTACTGGAATGGCTGGTGGATGTCCCAAGATCCCTACCACTAAGAGTCGATCTGCTCAAACAGCCCCATTTCGACAGGTTTCACAAAACCTCCCCGCTCTCAGTCTGACTGGATTCAGACTATCAAGAGTCTCGTCAGAGCTAAGGGCTTTTCGGCAAAGTCTGCAAGGCTATTGCCAATGCACGTAGACCTTCCACATCTAGAGTTCTACCAGTCGAAGTGGATGTTTTTTCGACGTTGGTGCAGGACTCATAAAGTTTCCTCCTCCAGTACCTCTGTGACTCAGATAGCAGATTTCCTTATCTTCCTGAGGGAAAAAATGCGGGTTAGTTGTCTCCACCATCAAGGGATACAGGAGCATGCTTTCCTCAGTTTTTTGTCATAGAGGATTAAACATATCTGAAGACAAGGACCTCCATGATTTAATCAGATCGTTTGAAACGGTTAAAAGAACCTCCTCCTTAGTTCCTAGCTGGAATCTAGATGTCGTGCTGCTCTTCCTGAGGTCCTCAAGGTTCGAACCTCCCATACAGCTTCGTTCAGAGACCTTTCAATGAAGACTTTTTCTCTGTGCGTTGTAGCGTCAGCGAGCTGCAGGCTCTAGACGGTGAAGTAGGTTTCCAAGGAGGCTCCGCGGTTTGCTCTTTTTCTTCCGGCTTTCGTAGCCCAAGAATGAAACCCTTCTTCACCGTGCCCAGGAGCTTTCGAAATCAAAAGCTTATCCTCCTTAGTTGGGACAGAAGAGGAGAGATCTCTTTGCCCAGTGAGAAGCCTGAAATTTTATCTTCAGAGGAAGAAAAGACTTGCTGCTAATGAAAGCAATCTCTGGTGCTCTGTAAGGGACCCCAGTAGGCCCTTATCTAAAAATGCCCTCTCATTCTTTATCAGGAATGTTATTAGAGAAGCACACACTTCTTGCAATCAGCAACAGTTTAGCCTTCCAAAGTCAAGGGCGCACGAAGTACGGGCCATCGCAACGTCTTTGGCTTTCAAGAAGAATTTGGTCATTACAAAACCTTATGAAGGCCACTTTTTGGAGGTGTGAATCAGTCTTCTACAATCACTACCCTAAAGGACGTATCGATTACGTATGAAAGTGTTTTGGGCTAGGCCCTTACGTATCGGTGGATTCAGTGCTGGGCAGGGAGTGGCGAGCTGAAACACATCCTTTTTAATCCTTTTCCCTGTTAGTTTTAATTTTGAGTTTTTTGGTTGTACGAAGGAGGTTGCAGGAGGCAACTCCTTCTTTTGTATACTACTAATGTTAGTATTTGGTTAGGTGATCGGTTGTGCTTGAGGCTCCTTGCAATTGGTAGTGATAGGCTCTGGCATGTAAGCGGGTTGATCCCCATTGACCAGATCCTGCTTGGATTCTGCCAAGTAAGTAGACTCAGTTCCCATTGGTAGACCCAAAGAGTTCTTCAGCCATAGGTCACGCCCTCGCTGAGACTCTTTAGGCAACGCAGACTAATAGACAGTAACTATCAAGTCTTCTGCCTAAATCAGGTAAGAACCAGAGGTTTATATTTTTTATTCCTTTAACATGTGTTGTCCCCACTTTCTAAGTATGTGTCTTTCCCTCCACCAAGGGTGTCAATCAGCTAAGTATATATCTGGCAGGGAAGTTCATGTACAAAAATGATATTGTTAGTATACAATAAAGTTTTGTACATACTTACCTGCAGATATACGATTGATGGCCCGCCCAGCCTCCCCTCAGGAGACAGGTGGAAGAAAATAACCTGACAAGAAAGGGGGACTGGTTCTTACATCCGCCTCCCAGCGGTGGGTAAGGTAGATCACCTGACCTACCTGTAGCATGTGCCGCGAGTTTTGAATTTTCTGTCGTGAAACGTCACAGAGACCTAGCTAAGTATATACTGCCCCCCCCAGGTAAGTATGTACAAAACTTTATTGTATACTAACAATATCATTTTAGGATGGAGACCCCAAAGACAGTTCTACAAGCAGTCAGGGTCAAGGGCTTTATGCTGACAATAGACTTGAAGGATGCATACTTTCAGATCCCCGTCTATCAGTCTTCCAGGAAATTTCTCCGCTTCAGTCTTGCAGAGAAAGTTTTCCAATTCAGAGTCCTGTGCTTCGGGTTGATAACATCTCCGCAAGTTTTTACAAAAGTATTCACTCTCGTGTCGACATGGGCGCATGCTCAGGGTATCAGGCTAATAAGATACCTAGACGACTGGTTGGTGATAGCAAAGTCCAGAGAAAAATTACTTCGGGACAGGGTGACCCTTCTGCAGTTTTGTCACAGCCTAGGCAATGCGATAAATCAGGAGAAGTTGAAGTTGGATCCAAGTCAATGGCTGGTGTATCTGGGTATGATTATACACAGTAAAAGCCAAAGTGTTCCCAGCAGACCAGAGGGTAGAGAAATACAAGCAAGTGGTGAATGCCTTTCTGGGAAAACAAACACAGCCAGCAAGACAGTGGCAAGTAGTACTGGGAATTCTAACTTCCTTGGAGAAGCTGGTACCACAAGGGAGGCTACACCTTTGATTTCTGCAATGGAGGATGAAGGAGTTTTGGTCGCCAAGGGTAGATCACCCATACGAGCAAATTCCCTTGTCGACAGAGGTGAGGAAAGACCTACTGTGGTGGGTGCAGGACAACAATCTGACAGTTGGAGTTCCCCTTCAGCAACCCTCTCCGGACCTCTTACTGTTCTCAGACGTGTCACTCGAAGGGTGGGGAGCCCAAGTGGAGGAGCTGATGATTTCAGCAAAATGGAGTTGCGAGGACAGAGAACTCCATATAAACGTGTCTGAGTTAAAAGCAGCGTTTCTGGCACTTCAGGAATTCCGGGAGAGGGTGAAGGGGCAATCAGTGGTATTGATGTCAGATAACACCACAGTAGTAGCTTACGTAAACAAACAAGGAGGCCTTGTATCTCGGCAGTTGCACATAATGACAGTTCAACTTCATCAGTGGGTTGTAGAGAACTTAGTAGACATCAGGGCCAGATATATTCCAGGAAAAAGAAACATAATGGCCAACAAGTTGAGCCGGAGGGATCAGATCCTGGGAATGGAGTGGTCTTTACATCAACAGGTAGTGGACAGAATGTTCATATTGTGGGAAAGGCTGATCATAGACCTATTCTCAACCAGGTACAACAAAAAGTTGGAAGTGTATTGTTCAGTAGTCCCAGACGTAGAGGCAATAGCAGAAGATGCGCTACAACACCCATTTGGCATTCAGGAAGAATATGTCTGTGGAGAGAATTTTGAAAGCTGGTATTTGGCAACGCCAAACAACTTTCACTTCTTTTTATTTAAAAGATGTTGCCCATAGATCCTTGGACACTTTTTCCTTGGGTCCAGTGGTGGCGGGCCAGCAAGTGGTATAGCTCATCCAGTACTCCTGGCGGGTCAGTTTGTGTCTAGTCTAAGATGAAGGTATGAAAGTAGAATGAATGAGATGACTGGTCTTTCTTCTTTACTACTTTCTTTCTACTTCTTTACCTATGGGCAGTATGAAGGAGAGTACCATCATGAGCTGGAACGGACTAGATGCAGGTGAGGTGGTCAGCCGTACTGTAAAAATAATTTAGAGTATAGTATACTTTTCAGTAGCAACACACTCCTCTCGATAATAGGGAGAGAGAGGGGTGATAATAGATCCAGATACAAGGGACAGGAGTTGTTTATGAGAATGGAGAGTTCTCCATCTTCCGTAATGTAATAAACCATGGCATCGTAGGAACACCCAGGGAGGGAAACCAATAGATTCTCATATATCTTTGGTTCAAGGGTTAATAGTCCATTGTCTTAGAATACATCTACTAATCGGAAATGGATAAAGGTGGCAAACGCCCAGTCAGTTATAGAGATTTACCTACCACCAATAAGTAAGTCTATCCTAATGTTAAGACCGAAGTTTTGTTTCGTATGTGAACAAATGACAAATTTCTAACCAGTTTGTATTTTTCATAACTAACAAACCTGAGGTCTTAACAGATAAAGGCCCACCTCTGACCACCCCTCTAACAGTCTTAACTGGGTTGGAAGAGTAACTGTCAGGTCACGGGACACCAATTGCATTATGGGTACTACATACCCCATGACCTGGTATAGATGCCAATAGTCCCTGGATCTCACAAGTTTATTTTTAATTCTACCGGTTTCCAGCTTGGCGCTAGTATTATTCTAATGTTAAGACCTCAGGTTTGTTAGTTAAGAAAAATACAAATTGGTTAAAAATTTGTAATGTTTGAGAGATTGGAAATGACGAAATAAGAAGAAACATCCTCACTTCTACAGGTTTCATTAAAAGCCATTGTCTTTGTATCTCCATGCACCATATTATCAAGCATGGCTTCAGAGAGAGGTTTTTGTTAAGACACTACATTGACTATTACCACTCTCGGTTAGTCCTATACCGCATCCCCTTATCACAATAAGTGGCCGCCAAGGTTTGGAGCTTGGTAATGAGCTAGGTTGTAATCCTTATGAAGCCTCTGTTTTGGTCCAAAGAGACTTCTTATATATTTACAGGTTGATGAAATGTATGATTGTGATTTAGGAATGATATGAGTCTTTCTGTTCTTATCTCTTTAGTCAATTCAGTAATTTTATTTCTTGAGTTCTTGTGAAGCCCTCTAGTTGGGATTTGTTCTTGCTCTAGAAGCCTTGCTAGTCATGCTTACGTGCCTTTGTTGGAAGCACCTGATATGTTTTGAGCTCAAAATATTTTGATTGCCGTAGCGTACTCTAAGTATGTCAGTGAGCTCCATACTCCTCATGTCTGTCTCCAACTTCAGTTATTGGTCCTTTAGTTGTTTTTATTTTTTCCCAGACTGTGTAGTCAAGATTCCATATTCCATCAAGGACACTTCCTTTTCAGTCACTTTGCTATTTTTGCCCTTCCAGCTTCTTCCAGGGTAAATAACTCTCTCTCTCTCTCTCTCTCTCTCTCTCTCTCTCTCTCTCTCTCTCTCTCTCTCTCTCTCTCTCTCTCTCTCTCTCTCTCTCTCTCTCTGTGGCCAGCTTTTTTTCTCAAAGATGTTCTTGGCTTATTGGGTTTGGCACATTATAATTATAGTGTATTCTTTGGTAGTGATATTTAGGAGAGAAGTTCTTGGAAGGGAAATTTTGAAATGTTTCTGGCTGGTTACCCAATTAGGTATAACAGTGGTTTTTACGGTACCTATAGTACACTAGGGCTTATACTAATTTAAATCCCCAATTATCCTTGTTAGAGGGGGAACAGATTATTTTAATGGGCATCTTGAAAAACACCTTTATCAAGGTGATTTGCTTCAGTGAGGCTACCACAAAAGTGCTTGCCTTTGGATGCCAGTTAGTCCAAGGGAAGAGCTACACATTCAGGTCAGCACTTAAGAGATTAAAGCCTCAAGTTTTCATGCAGCAATTATTGTATTCTGAAGTCAAACTCTATGTACAACAGAGGTTATTTTGTCATGAAATAACATGCATTACTATCGTAAAAGAAATTTGATGGTTAGATTTTGTAACTAATATTTGGGCAGTTAGCCTGTACATGTTTTCTTTAGTGGCATTTGAACTCACTTGTACAAAATATCTGGATATAGTCAGCATTGTTAGTGCAGTAAACATATTTTTCAAAGTTTTACGTTAAAAACATATGAATTATGTACATACTACTTTTCATATTTCCATAGTAATTCTGGAGTAATGTGCACTTTATTGCATTACAGAGAAACCAGAAGGCCAGTGCTGAGTTGTGCATGGCACGTGTATTACCTGTTCCAAGTATAAGAGTTAAACTGTCACGCTTTGACACTGAGTGGACCAAACCAATGTATGCCAAGAGACTCGTTTCAGCAGCCTGTATGCTGCGACCCCCATCACAGACAATGCTTCATAACTGCCATTCTCATTTAACCTTTACGGTAAGTGCTCGTTTCTTGAGTGTAGCATATGCTTCACTGCTTCATAAATAAAATGACACTGTTTGAGATCCTGTGAATATGGGCCAAATGGTTTTTAATCTCTCTCTCTCTCTCTCTCTCTCTCTCTCTCTCTCTCTCTCTCTCTCTCTCTCTCTCTCTCTCTCTCTCTCTCTCTCTTTTCTTATGAGATAATTATTATTATAGTTTCATTCACACTCATGTAATTAATCAAGAGGAACAAGGATCTTAATTTTGGAGACCAGAAAAGTAATTGAAAGTGTAATGAAATTCATATGAGTATTAGTTATATAAGATTTTTCCAATTGTACTTTTCAGGATACAGTGCTAGTACAGTATTCTAGTATAGTTCAACATTTGTATTTCAGGCCCATAATGTCTGTATCGGCTTGCAGTATCAAAACAACATTGTACCACTTCTTCAAGGTTTCTCACCTTCACTCTACTATAAGAGTCTTCTTCTGCCTGCATATTGGATGCTATCACATCAACCCCACAATGAATATTTTTGCCATGCTGGTATGAATTATTTTGCTTCTTCGAGATAGATTAAAAAAAGCTTCTCTATTGAAAGGATTGATGTTATCATTCTTGGAACTTTACATACATTCTTGAGAAGTTGCCAGTCACACCTATTTTGTGGCCCAACTCTTAATTTGGTATTTATCCCTTCACTTACTATGTACGATAAAAATAGAGTCTGGTTACTGTGTACAATAAAAATAGGGTCATATAAAACCACATTAGTACTCACCTCATCTGTGGTAAGTTTCTATTGAATATTTATTGGAGTTCTATTTGCTAATATGGTGTGTATTTTGTGATACAGTATTTAGTCATAGTACTAGTTATATGTCTTAAAATATGGTGCCATTTTTATGTAAAATTAATGTGAACCAAGAGAATAAAAAAAAAACAATTCTGCTCCAGATTCCTTAACCGTTGAGTTTAGCGCTCCCCAACTGATGTTATGCTATCAGTTATTGACGTCATGGCAGGAGGTGCAGCCACAACCAGAACGTCTGCATCAGGATACTTTAGTGGAAGATTCTCTCTCTGTCCGAAGTAAGGAGGTATTTGGGTTAACAAGTCATAAAGCAGCTGGAAGATTTTGTGAAGTATGCAACCACACCGTAAAGGCAATATTTTAATTGCTTATTTCCTATCTCCACAGGATTACCAGTGATAGCAGTGAAAGTAGGTCATGTAGAAGCCAAGTCTTGTGATACTCCATCACTAAGGGGAAATATGGCAACAGTGGGGACCTTATCAGTAAGTTTACACCGACCTCAGGGAGACCTCTTGTGCCTCCTCTTTTCAGGACCAGAGGACAACACTGGTCTTGAGGTGTTGCTTCCTGAGACTTTGTCTGCATCTGATAAATTGATCAAAGTTGTGATGCAGTTCCCCAATGACAGCAGTAATGAAAGTGTCCCCAGTGTGCTTACAGTTGGAATGAAGAAGATAGCTTTGTTGTTTGATCCACAGCTAATGCAGTGGCTTAGGTACTCACCAAGAAAAATAGATTCAGACATTCTTACAGAAATGGTATTTCTGAAAAAAATATCTGAAGTAAGAGGGATTGTAAAACCCCAAAGAAAGCCTTCTGAAACTGAATCTGAGGTAACAAAAGTAGAGTCTTCAACAGCAACTTTATCTGAAGCTAAAACGGGAAGTAGAGGAATACTTTTCTCAACTCAAGAATCAGCTGTGGAGGAGCCTCCAAAATCATGGAAAGAAAAATTTGTCGAGTGGTATCCCATTTTAAGTAGACTTTTGATTCATGTAGACTTGGACACAGCCACAATTTTTCTCTCGTCGTCTCCTCTAAGCATTGCATCCGAGTCTGGACTGGTTAATGCTGTACATCGCACCTACTTAACACGTAGTGAGAGAGTACTAGGAGATACGTTGGTATTGTGTCTCCCACACCTGGTTCTTCATAATGCAGCTCAAAAGCAGAATCTTCTGCACAATGTCTATGATGTACCTGTTATGTTACCTTCTGATCTCTGGGCCACAGGTAATGTTGCAAAATATTGTTGTATTTTATGAAATTTGCAAAGTACTATAATCATTTATTTAGGAAATTTGTGTAAATAGACTCACTTGTTTAAAAAGGTAACTTCAGTTTATGAAGTTCAGTACTTTGGTGATAATTTTTTCGAATTGATTTTGATTTATTTCTGTTTCTTCTAACAGGTAGGGATAAACTTCCTTGGTCACTGAATTTAGGCGGATTTAGTGTTTACAGTTTACATGGTACTGGTAACCATGTGAAGTTACAAGTGCTGAAACCAGTGAATACGACAGCTACACTGGCTATCACAACTAAATATCAGGTAGGTAATTTAACTGCAGTTTTTCCTCTTGGAGAATTTACAAATATACTTAACCCAGTGCATACAGCCAATACGCTAGCTATAATACGTAGATGAATATTAGGTATACGTAACTTACCCAGTAATTACTTAGCTAAGAGTTTTTACTCGAAGGCAGTTTGAATTTTGAAATCCACGTCAGTGATAGCCTTTATTTTATGTTGGGTACAGACCCCACCCACTTTCAAGGTAAAGAGGAACGACTTATCCGCGAGCTCAATTTGTTTTCTGCTGGCAAGGTGTTCACAAAACAAGCAGCTTGTTTTTGGAATTTGTTGGATCACCCCCTTTGGTGAAGTACAGTAGTTCCCCTGTATTCGTGGGGGATGCGTACCAGACCCCCCCATGAATAGTTAGAACCCAGGAATGTTAGGAACCTCTATGAAAATGCTAAAAACAGCCTATTTTGTTTGTTAAAACTCAAGAAAAACCACTAAAAATGTTCATACTTGGTTTTTTTAATAGTTTTATCACAAAAAGTACATTTTATGATGAAATTGATAAAAAAAACCAGGAATTTGTGGATATTTCTCATAGAAAAATACCGTGAATGTGCGAATTTTCCGCGAATAATGCGGGGAAACGTTCCCTAGAGAAATACGCGTATGTGTGAGTCCGCGAATCCAGAGAACGCGAATACAGGGGGTCCACTGTATTTATGATCTTGTTAGCTTTTGGGTTTGCTTAGTTAGTCAGGTTTCTAGTTAAACCAACTTTTGACATTTTTTTTGTGCTTTTTTGCCTGAATTGGCTTCACTAGTGTCACTGTATCAGATTCAAGCGCTTCCAGTTTTTTTTATTACAGCCATGGCTATAATACCAGACTTTTGAAAGCATGTTATGATTTTCATACTGTTTATACATAGTGTAGGGGTCAGACATGTTCAATTGACTTAGTGTGTGAGGAGTGCAAGGAGTTGGATGAGAAAAAGTGGAAGACTTTGACTTCTCATCTGTCGAAAGTTGAAAAAAGATGGGAGGAGAAAAGCATCTATTAAAGCCAAGCTTAAATCAGTAACTATCCAGGATTTTTCACCTAAGTCTTCTAATACTGCTAGTTTGACTTGTATCTCCAATCCTCCTCCTTTACCACATCCTCTTTCTCTTAGCTCCCACGCTTCCAATCCGGAACGCTTCACCAGCCTCGAGTCAAAGTATGACCGTAAGTTTGACATTCTTGTGTCCACTGTGGCCCAGATTGGGCCATCATGCATGTCCTAATGGACAAATTTAGTGCAAGTGATAAATTGACTGATGTGATTGTGGAGGAGGTGGCTATCAGTCCCACTGACTCTCCTAGGCAAAGGTCACTGCCATACTCCCCCAGCCATGGGAGGAGGCATACAAGGGAGGTCAGTGTGGTATGCCCAAGGGTAGTCGCCCCCTCAGTCACACCTGGTGTGTTGAAAGGCAGCCACTGGAAAGGCACCTTGGAAATGTCACGTCTTTCATATAGTTCAGGAGACTCTAGTCCCTCTTAGGGGCACCAATGGCGCTTCTCAGACGAAGTTGTGTCCTCTTTAAGTGACGTTCAACTGTGAGAGAACTTTCTCCCATGCCTTGTAAGAGGTCTAGGGTGTGCCCTAGTAGCCCTCAGCCCTCTTGTAGTGCTTGGACTTCCCCTGATTGTGGTGTGGGGCACCATTTGGTTATGAGTGGTCTTTCTTTAGTGGCATGTCATGTTGATTCTTCTGCTAAGCACGCTTCTTTTCAAGAATGCCCTCCTTCTTCTGAGCATTCAAGAACTGTATATAAAGGGTGCCATCGTGGCACAGAGCGCCCAGTGGAAGTGGAATGTCCACTAGTAGGTGAGCACCCGGTAGCGCACAGTCTCAGTTTGGCGCCTGAGTGTAGTGCAGCAGCTGGGAGTCATCTTGCTCTGCTTCGGTAGGAATAACTAGTATGTACTTTGGCACCAACACCTGTTACTTTGTTGGTGCACATCAAGTTCCCGCCTCAGTTTTCCTCAGTTGCAGACCCAGTGTTAGAAACTCTTCAGAAGTAGTTTGACCACATCATGAGCAGAAGTCTTCTCCTGTGGTAGTGATGCCCCTGATCCTTCGTTGTCTCCAGTGTCGTCAGATGATGAGGATGACATTCAAGAGTCCACTTCATCTGCATACGTTTCTTTACTTCATTATTTGTTAGAAATGTTCCTGGATTTCTTCTTTCCAGCGGCATCCTCTTTTCTTGCATCGTCGTTCTTGATGAGTGACCTACCTTCCAACTCTTCAGGATTACACAGGGTAGTTCTTTCTTTGTCTTCTAGGAAAGCCATGTGTGAGGCTGAGAATTGGCTTGCTGAGAAGTCAACAGGGCAAGGTGTGGTTCAATATTCCCCCTTCTCGGCTTTTGGCTAGGAGATACTGCTTGTATGACACCGGGGAAGCTCTTTCCCTGGGAGTGGCTGCCTCCTCCCAGGGAGACTTCTCTGGGCTCATTGATGTGGACAGGAGATCTGCATTTTTATTTGCCAAAAAAATTCTGGATTTTCCTGACCTTCCAGAAGTTGTGTCAGACTGGCGGTGTGTTCTCTCCTGTTTGGACAAGGCAGTGAGGGATAGTTCGATGGAAGTCACCTCACTGTATGCTGTGGCAGTTCTGAAAAAGAGGCAGCTGTGGGTCTCTTTTATTAGTAAAGAGGTGACTGCATCTCACAAGTCTGCTCTTCTGTTTTTGCCCCTTGATAAGATGCACTTGTTCTTACAGTCTACAGTTGAAGAAATTGTGTCGCCTTTTCATAAAAAGTTTATGTACTCAGGATTTGCTCTCTCAGTCCACTAGACATCCTAGAGAGTGGACAGCGGCCAACAAGCCAACTCAATCTGCTCAACCTTAATCCTTTTGGGGCAGCAGCAGACAGAGGTCGCAGGTAGACAGAGAGGATCTGTCAGGTTCATCTCTCGAGCCATTAAGAAGTCTTTGACAAAGTCAACAGTTCGTAAGTGAGGATGCTGTCCTTCATGCTACAGTGGGGGCCAGAGTCCATCTTTTTTGGAAAGAGTGGAGTTCAAAAGGGGCTTTTCAAAGTTTTAAAGGAAGGCTATTCAATACCCTTTATCAAGAAGCTTCCATTGACCAGCACTCCTGTCGCATTAACTACTTACTCTGGCTTTTTGGAAAAGTTTTTGGCCCTCTTAGGGGTGATAGAAAAATGGAAAACATCTAATCAGAAGGGTTCTTCAGCCACCTTATCTTAATCCCCAAATCAACAAGGGATTGGAGACCAGTGTTGGATGTAAGTGCATTAAATTTTTACATCCAGACAACTAAGTTTCACATGAAAATGAATCACTCAATCCTCACTTCTATTTGTCAAGGGGACTAGATGGTTTCCCTCGATATTAGGGATGCTTATTTTTATGTCCTAATCCTGAGATTTGTGTTCAGGAATCAAGTGTACCAGTTCCGAGTGTTATGCTTCAAATTATCAATAGCCCTGCAGGTGTTCACCAGAGTGTTGGCCCCTTTACCCAAGTGGCTTCATTTGTTGGGAATAAACATCTCCCTACACTTGAACAATTGGCTGATTCGGTCCCCATTGGAAGAAAAATGCAAGAAGGAGCTTTAGAAGACTTACAATGACAAAACATTTAGGATTAATGAGAATCTAGAGAAATCACAGCTGACTCCATCATAATGGATTCATTATTTAGGGATGGTGATCGATGCTTGGAATTTTCAGTTTTTTCCGTCACCAAAAAGGATAGAAGAAAGTCAACATGTTCCTCTTCCTACCAAAGAGTTCAGCCATGCAGTGGGATGCATCTGCTGGGCACTCTGGCTTCCCTGGAACAGTTTGTAAACCTAAGATGCAGTTGGGATCAGAAGATTCATTAAGACTTGTGTTTTTTGGATCACCCAAGAGATCAAGGAGAGGACCTGCTTTAGTAGAGTTCCATAGAAAGGCTGATGGTAAGGGAAGTCCCTGTTCCCACTGAACCCCAACCTAAAATTCTTTTCCAATGTGTTGGACATAGGTTGGGGAGCTCTCTTGGGAGACAAAAAGGGTTTGTGAGTTGTCGCACACATCAACAAGGGAACTAAAAGCAATTCTTCAGGGACTTGAGCTTTTCTAGAAGGAGGTTTGTGACAAGACTGGCCATCGATGAGAACAGCACCTACAGCATTGTTTTATATTGGATTATAAGGTGGAGCACACTTATTCTCCCTTGGTGAGATGGCCAAGGATCTTTTGCTTTGGGCAGACCAAAATTGAACTCGTTTAATGATTCGTTTTATTCGGGGAAGTTTTTGTCTTGGCAGACAAACTCAGCTGTCGAAAGCAAGTACTTCCGACAGAATGGACTTTCGATCTTCAGGTCTGCAATGCCCTGTGGGACCTTTGGGGGAAGCCAATGATAGATTTGTTTGCAACTTCCAACAATCATCGCCTTCCTCTTTTTTGTTCTCTGTGTCCACCAGACCTGTAGGTGTATGCGTTTCCCCTATTCGGGATGTTAAAAGAAGTGTTGAGAAAATTCCGGTCGTACCACAATGTCAGGATGACGTTAATAGCTCCTTTTTTGCTAAGGAAAGAGTGATCCCTGGAACTGCTTGACCACTTTGTGGACTTCCTAAGGCTCCTTCCATTGATACAAAGTCTTGTCTGACAGCCCCATTTCATGAGATTTCATCAGGGCATGTCCACTTTGGCCCTAACAGGATTTTGACCATCTACAGACTTTTGTGAGCAAAAGGATTTTCAAGAGCTGTGGCAGAAGCAGTTGCAAGATGTAGAAGACAGTCTACTGACAAAGTATATCAAGTGAAATGGGCAGTGTTTAGACTTTAGTGTAAGGGACTGAAAGACTTGTCTTCTCATGCCTCTGTCCCTCAAGTAGTGGATTTTCTCTTAAATTTAAGAAATAGTAAAGGCCTATCATCTTTTATTAAGGGGTACAGAGCTATGCTCGGCACTGTGTTTAGGCACAGAGGCTTGGATTTCTTGAGGTCCTTTGACACAACCAAAGTAAAAAAAAAAACGATCATGTCTGTGGAATCTGGATGTCGTCCTTAAGTGGCTTTCAATCCCACGCTTTGAACCGATGAAATTGTCTTCTATGAGATATTTGACTAAGAAGACTCTTTCTCATGACTCTTGCTTTGGCGCTCGCTATGGCGAAAAGAGTAAGTGAACTTTATACTTTGGACAAGAGTCGGCTTTTCCAGTGGGAAGGCGATTTGTTCTCTTCTTTTGGGTTTTCTGGCAAAAACTGAGAATTCGTCTCAACCATGGCCATAATTGTTGACCATTAATAGTCTCTCAGACATCTAAGGCCCAAAAGAAGAGGAAAGAGTTCTGTGCCCGTTGAGGGCCTAAGATATTATCTCCAGAGAACAGAAAAATTCAGAGGCCCTGCTAGGAATCTTGAGTGTTCGGTAAGGAACCCTTCAAGGCCCTTATCCAGAAATGCAATTTAGATTTTACTTGAGATAGCTTATCTTAGAGGTGCATTTTCATATTGAAGATGATCTACCTGTTCTCAAGGTAGAAGCCCATGTAGAGCTATAGCGACGTCTCTAGCATTTAAACATAATCTCTCTTTGGCAGGGATTCTACAGGTGACTTTGGAAGTCCAAGTGAGTTTTTGACTTTCTGGAAGTGCAAGTCTGTTTTTGTCATGCGTTATTTACGTGATGTTGAAGTGGTGTACAATAATTGCAGTACATTGGAACCTTTGTCCGTGGCTGGCATAGTGCTTGAAGAGGAAGTGTAGGAAGCTTGGCTTCCTTACCTCTCTTCGCCTTGGTATTTGGTGTTTGAATTTTTTGGGGAGCCTGGGGGGTTCTGAGTACCTTGAGTGCCCACCAGTTGTGCTTATATGTTTTTATGGGTGATGGTGACAGAATGTCTGGCTGTTATATGTTATTTTGTGCTGTGCCCTGGAGCAGGAGCATTTGAATGTTTAGTTTTTGCTTTATGTCAACTCTTATATCCATCATTGCAAGGCTCTTGTAGCTACTTTGTTTAGTGATCGAAGTACGTACTCCTTCACTGCAAAGCACCCACTTCAGTAGCCATGCCGCCAAGCTGCTACATGGTGGAGATGAGTGCCAACCAGAGGCAGTAACTTCCTGCAGCAGCTCTCACACTAGGTAAGGAACAACAAGCATTATTTCAATGCCATTTCTCATTTCATTAAAAAAATGTTTAATGTCTTGGGTGTGGTCCATGAATCCCTCCACCCACAATTTGAATTCAACTACTAATTGGTTACCTGGTAAGTTACTTATATAAAAATTATATTTTCATAATAAAATGAGATTTTGTATATACTTACCAAGTAATTAAGGATGGAGCCCACCCTCCTCCCCTTTTATGGACCCAAGTTCATAAATCAAATTGAGCTTGTGGATGAGTTGTTCCTCTTTTACCGCGAAAGTGGGTAGGGTCTGTCACCAACATAAACAAAAGCCGATCACTAATGCGGATTTCAAAATTTAAACTCCTGTCGAATAGAAACTCTTAGCTGAGTAATTACTGGGTATGTGTAAGATTTAATTTTATTATAAAAAATATAATTTTTACATTTTTTTTGTCCCCTGTAGGGGGTTTACTGCTTCAGTGTGCCATGCACCTGCATTGTGAGCAATCTTTAAGATTGTTGTAGTGTTCACTCAGCTCCTAGCTATTCTTGGCTTTAAATTTTTATCTTCATTTCTTTTTGTCTGCCCTTTTTTCTGTCTGCCCTCAAAACTTGAAAACTGCTGAGGCTAGAGGGCTGCAAATTGGGATAATGATCATTCACCCTTTAATCATCAAACATACCAAATTGCAGCCCTCTAGCCTCTGTAGTTTTTATTTTATTTAAAGTTAAAGTTAGCCATAATCGTGTTTTTGGCAATAATCTGGTACAGGCACCACCGATTAAAGAGGTTTCATTTGCCATGGCTCATATAGCATTATGCTGAGACCAGTAGATATTTTTCTGTGGCACTGATTAAATGCTGTTGAGGCTGTTAAAAAAAAATGTTTACTTATTTATTATAGTCAACCTAACCCTTATTCTATAAAAAATACCAGTTCCTCTACTCTTGGAGGTTTTCTATGAAATCAGTAGAAACTGAGAATTAGTTCAATAAATAACCTATGCAGATGATGTTTTAAAATTATGATGGCTTGAGCTGTTGTTCTTAATTTGTGGGTTAAGAACAAATTTTGAGTGCCATCCTTATGAGAGTCAAGAAAGGCTGTATGCCACTGTACTATAGGATTTCATTGATTTCCAGATGTTTGTTTTCCATTTTATATGCCCCTTGTTAATTACACAAGTCTTCACATCCTTTAGTAACAGAACTCATCCCTTGTATCAAGTTAGTTGTATGAAGTATTGCAATAATATAAGCAGGTGCTTTACTGTCTTAATATTATTTGTTTTTTTGTACCCTTTCTGGTTACTTGGTATCATTAGCGTTGTCATGAGTCTGTACTAATTCCTGCTTTGAGTCCAGGCCTTAAAGTTTCATTTTATTTTCTTGGTGTTATTTAACAGTTAAAATGTTTTGAATGTAGCTTTGTGTTTGAGAAGTAATTTATGTTTGCTTATATACATATTACTGCAATGATATGTCTCAGCAGTTGGAGTGTTCTGATTTAAGGACGCTTATTTGCAGTATGCTTCAGTAGCACTACGGGTATTTACGCATATTTTTAGGAGTAGATAATTTTGCAGATTTATCACTGAATTTGAAGGATAATTAGTCGTGATTTTGAATTTAATGATGAATGTCAACTTTATTTAGCATTGCACTACACTGTAAACTGTGCAAGTTAGCCCCAGGGTACCCTATTGTGTAGGTTACATGCCAGTCTCTGTTATATATCGGATTTTGTTACATGCTGAAAGGGGGGCAGACTCCTGAGGTGTCTTGTCAAGTTGAGTTGTTACTGTACTTTACTTGTTACTTAGTAGCTCTGGAATTCTTCTCTTTTCTCTTCCATACTGTAGACCAATGTATCACTGAATTTGATTTCGAGTTCCAAGAGTTTCATTTTTCAGCTTTGAAAATCAGGATTAAATGACTGATTATCTTATGTCGAATTAATGCAAGGAATGAGCTGCAAGTTGTGTAAATGTAATTGTAACTTTCAAGCATATGTATAGTAACAAAGAATTGCATTACATATTTTCATTTTCTGTTAATACATTTGTAAAAAAAAAAACCTACTCACTATATATTATTATATTTCAGGGTCCTTCCCTTAACCAACTTGGTCTAGTGATTCACACAGACATGTCACCTTTGGATTTCTGTGGCAGTCGATGCCAGGTTGTGGGTCATGTGACCATCTTGGAAAATTTATTGAACTTGGCTTCACTCTTTGTCAAACCTCCAAAAGAGTATGTAAGTATATATTAATTCTTTAGAACATTGTTTCCCAAAGTGGGCTGTACTGCCCCACTTGGAGAGGTGGATTGATATGGGTGGCTGGTTTTGTTGGGGGGGTGGCAATGGGGTGGCATTAAGAGCATTCAATTCTAAGATAAATAGCTTGTGAAGATGTTATTATTATTAATAGGGCTTAGTTTTTCCAGTCCTCTGAGTCTTTAGTAGACTCTTTTTCTCAGGGATTAATCCTAAGAAAAAAAAATGATTAGACTTTATTCAAGAAACCAGTTTTATTGAAAAAATTTATGATGTTAATTGAAAAATCTTTGCTTTCTGCAAGAATATTTTTGTACAAGTAACTAACCCAGCAGATATATACTTAGCTATAGACTCGGTTGTCCCGACAGAATTTCAAAACTCGCGGCACACGCGACAGGTAGGTCAGGTGATCCACCATTCCCGCCGCTGGGTGGCGGGGTCTGGAAACTACATATTCCCGTTTTCTAAGCCATAATTTCTCTGTCGGTTGAACGGACAACACCTATTGTTCGTTCCTCCATCTTGGATTTCAACTCGTTTGCCGAGAATTTGGATTGGTTTTTTGGTGACGTATTCTGTTTTTTCTCTGGCTTGGCATACGCTTATTGTGGACTGTTTTTCGACTTTGGTTTTGACTACTCTTTCACGATGTCTGACGCTAAGGCTTCACCTATGTTTAGAGTTTGCAGTAGGGAAGATTGTAAGGTTAGGCTGCCTAAATCGGCATTAGATCCTCATAGTATTTGCGCTAAATGCAGGGAGAATGAATGTTCTTTTATTAACACCTGTGTTGAATGCGAGAACCTTACGGAGCTTGAATGGAAGGAATTATCATCATATGTTAGGAAGCTTGAGAGAGATAGAGTGAGAAAGGCTTCAGCTAGGTCATCTAGTAGATCTTGCTCCTTAGAACAAGAAATTAACTCCTCCTTCTAACAATTTTCCTTAGCCTCAGCTGCCTTCTCCCTGTTCTGAATCCAAAGATTCTTCGTCAGAGAGGGAAAATGTAAAAGCTTCAATTAAGAAACTTCAAGCTCAGCTACGAGCTCTAAACCAAGGTAAGAGTGGTGTATGTGACTTGTGCAGTGTCCCCAGTGCAGTGGAGGGGGCGTCTGACCGGTTCCTCATTGCTCCTAGGCCTAGACCGCTTCCAAACTCCCAGGACCAGGGGAGGAGGAATGTCGAAAGCCGCAGGGAGGATGCAGAACATCCCCAACGGTCAGGCGTCCCTTCGGCAGATCCTGTTGTTAAGTCCAGGCTGCCTCGGATTGCCGCAGAAAAGGCGTCCTAAAGGAGTGTTTTTCGGCCTCAGACTCTTCCTCTCCTAAACGAGGATGGAGTTCGGCCTCTCTTTCGCGCCCTTTGAAGAGAGCCTGGAAGGCTCCTAAAGGAGACGCGGCTGACTCCAGCCCAGAGCGTTTTCCCGAGGATTGGCCTTCGGGACCTAAGAAGACTAAACAAGAGGAGCCTTCTCTTCAGGATCCTACGAAGAAGTTTTTGGTTAATCTGCAAGAGCAGTTAGCTTCTCTCGTAGGCTCTTTTGCTAGGACTCTACAAGGAGGAAGGATGTCTCGCTCCCTGTTAAGAGTTCCGCTAAGCGCCCCGCTTCGTATAGGAGAGAACCCTCACGATCTCCAGGGCGTTTATCGCCTTCGTCGAGAGACTCGTCTGATAGTTGTTGTTCTCCTGAGAGAAGAGCCCTTTCGCCCTATAGGCTGTCTTCCCCGAAGCGCCCTCTGAGACGCCGCGAATCGAGCAGAAGTCTCGATCGGTTTAGGTGCAAGGAACGAAAACCGATTTAGGTATCAGGATCCTTTGGGTCTGCAGGACCAGGAGCCAGACAGGCGCAAAGAGGCAGCAAGACGCAAGAAAGGGCGTCAAGAGCACCTCTTAGAACACAGGATTCAGGACGTCAGATTCGCTAGAAGGCAGGAATCAGGACGCTATGAGCCAGGACGCCATGAGTCAGGGCGCCAGGAGTCAGGGCGCCAGGAGTCAGGGCGCCAGGAGTTAGGACGCCAGGAGGCAGGACGCCAGGAGTACGTTAGGCGTCAAGTGTTAGGGCGCCAAGAGCCTGTTAAGCGTCAGGAATCAGGACGCGGGGATCTTTTCAAGCGCCCTGAATCAGGACGCCAGGAGCCTAGCAAGCGCCACGAACCTGGCGAACCTAGACAACAAGAGTCTAGTAGGCGCAAGAGTGTTTTCCGACAGGCAGGAGCCTCACTCTTCGTATAGAAGTGCTATGTTCCGCGCTCCCCTTCTCGGGAAAGGAGTTCTTCTCCGGGAAGAGCCAGATCACTCCAAAACAATCTCCTTCTGTGGATCAGTTGGACAGGTATCAGAAGACGAAGAGCCAGTAGATGTAGCAGTTTCTGACTACAAGAGACTTTCTCTTTTGCTGCTAAAGGAGTTCGGAGACTCCCTTCATCCTGCGGACCATCCTTCACCCAGGATCGTTGATGTCCAGCACTAAAGCTCTCAAGTCGTCTTCCTTCGTCAAGATGCGCCCCGCTCTTTGTATGAAAAAGGCATTAAAGACTTTTTCAGAGTGGTTGACTTCCAGAAGGGAAGCGGGCAAGACAGTTTTTTCCTGCCCTCCTTCCAAGTTAACAGGCAAACCAGGAAGGTGGTACGAGACCAAAGAACCGCTGGGGTTAGGTCTTCCTTCTTCCGCAGATTGCGGATTTGGCTTCTTAGTGGACTCTTCTAGGAGGAAGTCGTTGCTGTCTGCTAAGGCAACTTGGGGCATGTGTGAGCTAGACCACCTTCTAAAGGGCCTCTTTAAAACCCTAGAAGTCTTCAACTTTATGGACTGGGCTTTGGGAGCGTTAGCGAAGAGAGCTCAGGACACTGACTTTGTTTCCATGGAGGAACTTTCGAGCGTCCTGGCTTGCCTGGACAGAGCGGTCATGGACGGTTCTGTTGAAGTTGCCTCTCTTTTTGGAACGGGAGTATTAAAGAAGAGATCTGTCTTTAGCTCTTTCTTAGCAAGAGCAGTATCACCTTTGCAAAGGACATCTCTTCTTTTTGCACCGTTATCCCCGCACCTATTTCCACAAGAGACTGTTAGAGAGGTTTCTAAATCTCTTACGGAGAAGGCAACTCAGGATCTCCTCACGCACTCAGCCAAGGAAGTTAGGCCGGCAGTGCCTATAGAGAAAAAAGAGAGACCCTCTTTTGTACAGCCCTTTTCGAGGTGCCTCCTCTTCTAGAGCCCCTCTTAGAGGTCGCAGACCAGATAGAAGGAGTAGACCATCTAGAAGGTCCTTCGGGAAGTCTAGATGAGCAGGAAGTCCTCCAAGACGAAAGTAGGCGCCAGGCTACTCCACTTTGCCAAAGTCTGGGCGCAGAAGGGAGCGGACTCCTGGTCCCTCTCTATCCTGAAAAAAGGATACTTGATCCCCTTCAGGGAAAATCTCCCTTGACGACAACTCCAAGGGAGTTGACCGCAAGATACTCGGATCCGGTCCGAAAGCTTGCTATGTTGCAAGCAGTGGAACAGATGATTTCCAAGAAGCGTAGAACTGGTTCAAGATCTCCAGTCTCCAGGATTCTACAATCGGCTATTCCTGGTATCGAAAGCATCGGGGGGATGGAGAACCGGTTCTCTAGACGTCAGTGCCCTGAATTTTCTTTGTATTGAAGAAGAAATTTTCAATGGAGTCTTCTTCCTCTGTTCTATCTGCTCTTCGTCCAGGGGACTGGATGGGCTGTCCCTTGGACCTTCAGGATGCGTATTTCCATGTGCCAATTCATCCGCAGCAAGGAAGTATCTGAGGTTCATGTTCCAAGGGAAAGTGTTCCAGTTCCGAACGATGTGCTTCGGACTTTCGACTGCCCCTCAAGTCTTCACGGACATCATGAAGAATGTAGCTTATTGGCTACATCTGGAAGGGATCAGGATCTTGTTATATCTGGACGATTGGCTAATAAGAGCCCAATCGGAGAAAAAATGTCTGGAGGACCTATTAGTTACTCTAAAGTTGACAAAGTCCTTAGGACTTTTAGTAAATCACGAGAAATCCATGATGACTCCCCAGCAGAGTATTGTCTATCTGGGGATTCAGATGGATTCTCGGGATTTTCTAGCGTATCCTTCGCGCAAGGAAAGGAGAGAACGCTGCTTAGAAAAGGTGTCAGTCTTCTTAAGGAAAGAACATTGTTCCGCGAGGGAATGGATGAGCTTACTGGGGACCCTCTCCTCGATGGAACAGTTCGTTTCCTTAGGGAAGACTTCACCTACGACCCCCTTCAATTTTATCTGAAGGAGAAGTGGGAGTTGGAAGTCCAACAATCTAGGAGATACATTTCCAATCTCGAAAGGGATCAAGGAGAATATCCGTTGGTGGTTAGATCCACAGAAACTAAGCAAGGGAATCTCCCTTCGCTTACAGAACCCTCGCCTAGCGTTGTTTGCAGACGCCTCAGATTCAGGGTGGGGAGCGACCCTAGGTTCGGAAGAAGTGTCAGGCACTTGGGAAGGAGAACAAGTGTCCTGGCACATAAACAAGAAGAGCTAAGCAGCCATTCATCTAGCTTTGGTTCATTTCGAGGAACCAGGTCTCAAGGTTATCTGGGGATTCAGATTCACTCGGACAACACAACAGCCCTCGCTTATATAAAGAAACAAGGGGGACGCATTCCTTTTCCCTGTACGAATCAGCAAAGGATCTGCTGATTTGGGCGCAGGAAAGGAAGATCTCTCTCCTCACAAGGTTTGTGCAGGAGAGAAAAATGTCCGGGCAGATCTGTTAAGCAGAAAAGAACAAGTCCTACCACGGAATGGACTCTCAATCCTCAGATTTGCCAACAACTTTGGCATCTGTGGGGAAGGCCCAATATAGACCTGTTTCGCGACCAACAAGAATCACAGATTAGAAACCTATTGCTCCCCGATCTCGGATCCTCAAGCAGTAGCAGTAGACAGCTTTCTGCTAGATTGGACGGGCTTGGACGCATACGCCTTCCCTCCTTTCAAGATAGTAGGAGAAGTATTGAGGAAGTTCGCTTGCTCGGAAGGAACAAGAATGACCCTCATCGCTCCCTTCTGGCCGGCTCTCGATTGGTTCACGAGGTGCTGGAGTGGTTAGTGATTTTCCAAGATCGCTTCCACTAAGGAACGATCTTCTCAAACAACCCCACTTCGACAGGTTTCACAAAAAACCTCCCCGCTCTAAGTCTGACCGCCTTCAGACTGTCGAAGGACTTGTCAGAAGCAAGGGGCTTTTCACGAGAAGTGGCGAAGGCTATTGCAAGAGCCAGAAGAGTTTCCACTTCAAAAGTATATCAGTCGAAGTGGGAGTTGTTTAGAAGATGGTGTAAGGGAAAGAAAATATCCTCCTCCAGTACCTCTGTAACTGAAATCGCAGATTTTCTCCTATATTTGAGAAAAGACTGTAACCTGGCAGTTTCAACAGTGAAGGGTTACAGAAGTATGCTGGCCTCAGTTTTTCGACATAGAGGAATAGATCTGACGAATAATAAAGATCTTCATGACCTTATAAGTCTTTTGAGACCACGAAAGAACATGTATCAAGAAGCCTAGCTGGAACTTGGATGTGGTCCTCAAGTTTCTAATGTCGGAAAAATTCGTACCGTCTCACGCAGCTTCGTTTAGAGACTTAACTAGAAAGTCATTATTCCTTTTTTGCGTTAGCAACAGCCAAGAGAATTAGCGAGTTGCAAGCTTTGGAAGGTAAAGTGGGGTTTAAGAAGGATTCAGCGATTTGCTCCTTTAAACCATTTTTTCTAGCAAAAAATGAAAATCCCTCAAAGCCTTGGCCAAGAAGCTTTGAGATAAAAGGACTAGCTTCATTAACAGGGAGAGAACTAGAAAAGGACTTTGTGTCCAGTCAGGGCACTCAAGTTCTACCTGGAGAAGAAGAAGTTGCTGAAAGGTACAGAAGAAAGTCTTTGGTGCTCTGTAAGAGATCCGAAAAGAGCGATTTCTAAGAACGCCCTTACATACTTCATAAAAGATGTAATAAGGGAAGCTCACCTTAAGTGCGAAGAAGAGCATCTCAAGGTTCTCAGAGTGAGAGCTCAATGAAGTGAGAGCCATAGCTGACGTCTATGGCATTTCACAAAACATGGTCGCTTCAGGCTCTTATAGAGTCGACATTTTGGAGATGTAATTCGGTGTTCGCCTCGAATTACCTAAGAGACGTTAAAATTTCGTACGAAAAGTGCTTTGCTCTGGGAGCGTATGTTTCGGCGAATTCAGTGCTGGGAGAAGGGGCTGAGGCTAATCCTTCCTTTTTAGTTTAAGGCTTAAATTACTGTTTATTGGTGGTTGTTTTTATTGGTTAATTGTCAGAGGGAATAGGGAACCCTCTTACAATTCATAGATTGTAACAATACTAACATGGTCAGGTGATCGGGATTGGCTTCAGTGCTCTTTGTGATTTGGTTAATAACCTTAACTCTGTCATGTAAGAGGGCGAGTCTCCATTGTTATTATGACTAAGGTCAAGGCTACCAATGTAGTGGGTCAGCCCCCCATTGGTACGATCAGTATAGGCTCTGTCGCGTAAGCGGGCTAGCCCCCATTGACACGATCCAAAGAGTTATTCAACCATAGGTTCATTCCTCGTCTAAACTCTTGAGGCAAGGCCAAGACTCATCGACAGTAGTCATGAAGTCTTCAGCCCAATAAGGTAGGAACTATGCATTATGTTATCCAAGAACATAGGTTGTTTTTTCCCTGTTTTTTAATGTATTTAGTTTAAGTATTATTTTGTTTTTAGCTGTCTCTTGCCCGCCACCAAGGGATGCCAATCAGCTAAGTATATATCTGCTGGGTAAGTTACTTGTACAAAAATGATATTGTTAAGATACAATAAAGTTTTGTACATACTTACCTGGCAGATATATACGATTAATGGCCCACCCCAGCCTCCCCTCAGGAGACAGGTGGAAGAGAAATTATGGCTTAGAAAACGGGAATAGTTCCAGACCCCGCCACCCAGCGGCGGGAATGGTGGATCACCTGACCTACCTGTCGCGTGTGCCGCGAGTTTTGAAATTCTGTCGGGACGACCGAGTCTATAGCTAAGTATATATCTGCCAGGAAAGTATGTACAAAACTTTATTGTATCTTAACAATATCATTTTTCATTTTTGAATTCTGTAGAGAAATTGATCGTGAAGATGTATTTTATTGCCTTTTCAACATCATATTTGGTAGAATGGGACTCCAGTGCAATTGCCTTGCTTCTTTCCAAGCTAAGAAACAGACTTAAAATTACTTAACGTGGGGATCTACGACTTCTTAGTGGGTTCCAGCCTGATTTGGAGAAACTGATATCCCTGCACCAAGCACACCCATCCCATTAACAGTTATGAAGCCCAAATAAAATGGTTTTCTAAATTATGAAGCCCAAATAAAATGGTTTACTAAATTAAGTATTATTTGTGAAATACATCTTTGTGTTTAATATTGTTGTTTTCAATTGAAGCAAAAAAAAAAAAAAAAAAAAAAAAAAATGCTCACGTGTGAATCAGGGGGAAGGAGGACCTAGGAATCCATCTGGAAGCCATGGGGGCACCAGTCTGAAAAAGGTTGGGTAACTGCTGTAGAGCCATACTGTGTCAGAGAATGTTGCCTGTGTAAGTTGCTTTATTCTACGATTTAGTGTATTTGTGTTTGAATAGGCCAAATATTATTACTGTAGTACATACGTATTGAAATTATAGTTGAAAGGGTTTTGTAAATATTATGTTATTAAAGTTTTTAAGCATTAAAATAGTTAAATTGTGTGTTGTTGATAATTTTCTTTCTCACTAAAATTTTAATGTTATTTTTCCATTGACAAAATCTTCTAAACTTTAATTCTAGTAATGATGGTGAGCACATGTTATTAAAGAGCTTGGCCAACCTTGTTAGAGCTAAGGAAAATGGCTCAGTGGTCTGGTTAAACTATAGTTATAACAGAATAATAATAAGGATGATGATGTTGATGATTGCAAGCCTCTTACTGTGAAAAAAGCTGTAATTTTCTACCTCGAGTTGTTAGACATTAGTAATCACAAGAGGCTCTCTTTTACTCTTAGGGGTGTGACAGGTTGGTTCCTTGATGGAATAGCTTTTTTATCTTTTAAAATTTGTTTTACCCTGTAATTTGGGATTTCATTTATTTGCTCTGATTAGTTGTTAGAGTAAGAGGTTTGTTTCCATAAAAAATGGAAATTGTTTTTTAATAAGATGTATTTTGCATTTTTTGAGAAAATTATTTATAAATAAGTAACTTAACTAGTACTAATTACTTAGCTAACAGTTTCTTACCTCAGTAGCTTGAAAATAAAAAAAGAATGAAGGTAATGCTTCACAGATTAAGTGCAGGTGACTGTTCCTGACTAGTCCTGTCCACTAATGGGAATACCAAGAACCACTAGCAGACAACCTTATTTTATTTCCGCTGATGTTCGGGTAGTACCAGTGTTGATGGTAGCTACATATGTTTTTTAATTTGCCGGTTGGAGGCCGGATTTCAGTGAAGGATTATCCCTGATTTTGGATAGCCTTTAAAAGGCTTTCATCTTTCAGGACAGTATTTTATTAATTTGTTATTAATGGGCCTGATTAAAGTCTTTCATATTTTGCTGCAGTAGCGAAGTCACCGTCAATTTTTTACCTACTGGTAACATAGTTTACCACACTATGACCTTTACAGGTTAATGTAATAATGTTAACATTGCCTTCATTGCTGAACTAATACTTCAGTTTGAGACATGTAACAAGTAAATAAAGTAGTAATGTAAACATTGCATTCATTGCCTCTTCCGAATAGAGTAATGATGTAATTTTGTTCGCTACTGGGCTGATTTTTTCCTTTTTTGGGGTAGTGAACGCATATCTTAGTCTCAATTAATATCTGATAGATTTGAGCGAACTTTGTCAGTAAAGGTCAATTTAACTTTTCCGTTACCTAGTTTAGCATAACTAACATAGAAATTGTGTTCTCTACTGAACCAGTATTTTCAATATTGAAATTGTATCTACAAATTTCAACAATGTTTGATAAGAATTGAGATTTGTTTGTATAATGGTACTTTGGGTATTTTAACTATTGTTGGTAAAGGTTAACATTTCTTGTCCAAGCATTATAAAAGTAATATTGTATTCGCTAACTTACCAATTTTTTCGATGATGAAATGCGTCTCTGCAAGTCTCAATAATGTGTGATAGTAAATGAGATCTGTATGTTTGATGGTCTCTGTGTACTGCAGTTATAGTTGGTAAAGGTTAATTGCCTTTTCCGAGTACCATACTAAATGTTAAATTGTTTGCCACTGGACATATATTTTCAGTAATGATACATATATGCAATTCTCAGTAGTATTTGATAGGATTTGAGATTTGTCTGTATAATGGTACAGTAAGTTCCAAAACTGAAGCGACAAATTTCAGAGGATTTCGTTCGAAATTCACTAACTGGCAACTACAACTCTTAGCTGAAAAAATTATTTTTTTCTACAGTGAAAGCTCTATCAAGCAAAATAAAGCTAACATATGATGCACAAATATCAAATCTATGATATTTATAACAATCTTAAGAAAAAATTATGGTAATGGTAATTATTTTAAAGTATAGTAATTACTTCAAACTATGAAACGAAAAAAATTGAAATTTTCGTTCAACACAGGATTACCAACAATACCAATGTATATTTCGAGCAATGTGGAAACAAATATCTAATATCATAGTGTATTATCAATTATTTTAGCGAAGATGTATAAAACCATGCAAGTATCAATAGAATATAAAGGGAAAATCTCCGTGACATTAAACATAATCAACCATGAATGCACCTAGATTCAATAGAGAAGTTGGGTGTGGTTGGTAGTTCTGATTCTTGCTTCTAGGACCGAGCATAAAACACCATCTTCGAGAAAGATTCTAATTGCTGCTGCTACCTTCAGGTGACTAGGCCTAGTTCCGGGCATTACAAGGCTTACAATGCAGGGCCACTGTCTGTTATTTAGGCAAAGATAGAACCTATAGGACCGATACCAGGACCTGTCCTTGCACCTGGGAAACAGACTCGCTATACAAAAAATAAGAAAGACGGTCGCAAGCCGTAATATCACCACCTGCTTAAGTAGGGAGACGACAGACCCCAATCACCCCTCCCCCCTCTACCTCTACTTCTACCCACAATACTAACTCCACCTTTTTCACTTCAACCTTTTACCTCAAATCTTCGAATCATATCCCAACCGTGAAATTTAAGACTGAATTTGCGTAAGTGGGAGTATCATAAGAGAGTGATATCACCCAAATTTATATTTCCACGGACACAACCAGTAATCGGTTCAATCCAGTCAAGCATTATTGTATAACAAATTTATGAGTTTTTGGATATATATATATATATATATGACTGGTAAAAGTGTTCTGTAACAACAGAATTCCATCTAATAAAAGGAGCCCATAAAAACACCAAAATGTAGAGAGAAAAGTACTATATTTCAGAGACTGCTGTCTCTCTCTTCAGGTATATGAATGAGAAAAGTTTACAGAAAAGGTGGTATTTATACCAAGAGATTCGTCCACAAGTAAGCCAATTTAGGTCACCCCCGCTGATAATCTTCCTTTAATCTTCTTAAGCGTTGGTTGAATGAACACTGCGTCGACGATGTCCGATGTCCAATTCCCTTTTGAGATGTTCATTACCTGCTTCTCTTTTATTTTAATTAAGCCGATTCCATCATTTGACTCTTGTACGGCAGTTGCCTGCTATAAATTACACGTGACATATTCCAGTTTATTCTATGGTTATGTTCATTTATATGATTGAAAATAGCCGAGTTCTGTTGTCCATACCTAACTGACCGTTTGTATATTAATCTCTGGGGAAGTGATTTACCTGTAAATCCGATGTAAGATTGGTCACAGTCCTGGCATGGGATCTCATATACCCCAGAGTCTTTGGGCGATGTCTTTTGTTGGACGTTAATCAGGGATTTGGCTCAGGTATTTGGGTAGGTAAATGCAAAAGGGTTGGATTTTCCCAAGGGTGTGAGTTACTCTCTTAATCGTCTCCAGGTGGGGAATTTTTATTTTATTGTTGGGTGTGTCTCTGGTCTTGTCTTTAGGGGGTCGGTAGAAAATTACGTTTTGTACATGAACTTTCCTGTCAGACATATACTTAGCTTACGTCTCTGACGTCACGACAGAATTCAAAACTCGCGGCTGACGCAACAGGTAGGTCAGGTGATCTACCTTACCCCCGCCGCTGGGGAATGGCGGGTGTAAGAACCATCATACCTTTTTCTTGCCAGATTTTTTCTGTCGTCGGTGTCGACCACACCTGTTGTCGGTACCTCTTGACAGTTGGATTCTTTTCTCGTTTTCGCCCTGGATTGTTTACGGACTTTTGGTGAAGTACCGATCTTTTTGTTTTTGGCCCCTGGCTTTCGCGATTGTGGACAGTACTGGGACTTTTCTTGGATTTTTCTTTGGAGTTTTCTTGGATTCATGATGTCTGATGTTGATACTAAGAAAACTGCTAGGTTTGTTTAGAGTTTGTTGTATGACTGAGTGTAAGGTGAGGCTACCGAAAGCAGCGGTAGACCCTCACACGGTATGTTTGAAGTGTAGAGGGAATGAATGCACCTTTAATAACCCTTGTAATGAATGTGAAAAGCTGAATGAGGATGAATGGAAGTCTTTGTCTTCCTACTTGAGGAAGCTTGAAAAGGATAAAGTTAGGAAAGCTCTTCCAGGAGCAGTAGTAGATCTCGTATTAGCGAGTTGGATGTAAGTAATCCTATTTTAGAAGTAGCTCCTTTGTCAGTTTCAGCTCCTGCTCCCTGCACCGAAGCCGAAGATGCGCCTTCGGAAGTGGCCTCAATGAAAGCCACCATTCGCAGTATGGAGAGGAAAATCAAGCAACTAGAAGGTAAGAGTGATTCCAATAGTGATTTGTGCAGTGAACCCAGTGCAGTGGAGGGTGCGTCTGATCGGCTCCCTATGCTTCCAGGCCCAGACCTCTTCCAGACTCCCAGTCCCAGTGGAGGAGGAAAGTCGAAAGCCGCAGGAAGGTTAGGGAGCATACCCAACGGTCAGGCGTCCCTCGTAGCTCCTGTTGATCGTTCCCAGGCTACCTTGGATCGCACCAAGAGGAAATTTGAAATTTTTGCGCCAGTGCTTCTCGTCGTCGCCTTCGCCTTCTCCTAAAAGAGGATGGAGCTCTTCGGAAGCCTCGCGCCCTTCGAAGAGAGCCTGGAACGCTCCCTGCGCCCGCCCTTCCAGCCCTGAAGTTTAAGTTTTTCGGAAGAGCCTGAGGTGGAAGCGAAGAAGCGTAACGAGATCCTCCAGGAGTATCGTTCCCCGAGCGGAGGAGATCGAGCCTCGTCTCCTGTTCACGAGTTTGTGAATTCTCCTGCAAGGGTGTTGGCTAACCTTCAGGCGCAGATTTCGGCTCTGGCTGGCTCTCTTTGCGTGTCTTCCTCGTCGTAGGAAGGACGTCTCGCTTCCTGTAAAGAAGTCCAGGCTCCCCTCTCCTGACTCTCGCTATTCGACGGAAGAGGCGCGCTCACCTGTGCGTTCGGATTCTCGCAGGAGGCTTTCTGCCTCGGACAAGATCACATCTGCGTCTAAGCGACATTCGCCTGACAGACAAGTTTCTCCTTCGGACAAGGAGCAAACTGCGCGTAGGAGATCCTCACCCTACAGACGCTCTTATCGAGACCAGGAGCGTCTCCCCCTGACAGGCGCCAAGAGCCTAGTAGGCACTACTCTCCTCGTAGCCGCTCCTCGTCTCGCCTCCACTCTCCGGTTGACAAGCGCCCTAAATCGGACAGGCGCCCTTCGCTGGACAGGCGTCAAGAGCTTGTTAGGCGCGTTTCGCCTGGCAGGCGCTCTTCTCCGACTTTTACTCGCCTCGAGTCAGGCGCCGAGAGCCTAGCAGGCGCTTCTCCCCTGGTAGGCGCTCACTCCTATGTAGGCTCGTAATCGTCGCCAGAGATATTCTCTCGCCTCGGTTCAGGCGCCAAGAGCCTGGTAGGCGCTTTTCGTAATATGGCAGGCGCCGCTCTCCTTTGGATAGGCGCCAAGAGCCTGATAGAAGTTCTTCTTCAAACAGGCGCTCTGCACCTGACTGCCGCCTGACTCCTATTAGGCTTCAAGGATCTGGGAAACGCACTCCTCCAGACAAGAAGGATGTTGCAAGTAGACACTTGCCTGAAGCATTGTCTCCAGGAACGTATACGTCTAACTTCCTCTAGAGACTCCTTTAAGAATAGTCGCGCCTCTAAGGATCAGGAGGGCTCTTCAGCTCAGGAGGAACAGGACCCCTCAAAGGAAGAAGGAGCTAAAGACGCCTCAGTTTCCTCCTATAAGAAACTAACGGAGTTACTCCTGCAAGAGTTTGGAGATATCCTTTCTCCTGTGGCTCCCCCTTCTCCTCTTTCGTTATTCTCCACTTCGAAGACGTCGAAGGTTTCGTCTTGTGTAAGGATGAACTACTGTTTTCCATGAAGAAGGCGCTGAGAGGTTTTGGGGAATGGCTCCTTTCTAAGGAAGAGAAAGGGAAGACGGTTTTTTCTTTCCCTCCGTCTAAACTGACCGGCAGATTGGGATTCTGGTACGAATCGGGAGAACTTTAGGCCCTCGCTACTCTTCGTCTGCGGACTCGGACTTCTCTTCATTAGTGGATGCTGCTCGGTCGTTTCCGCCCTCTTGTCCGCCAAGACTACGTGGGGAATGAACGAATCTGACCACTTACTGAAGGGAATGTTCCGAGTCCTGGAAGTTTTCAACTTCCTTGATTGGTCTTTAGGTGTTCTGGCTAATAAGACCAAGACCCCAGATGCTCTGTCTCCTGAAGATCTTAACTGTGTACTCACTTGCAGGATAAAGCAGTGAGAGACGGATCGAGTGAAGTCTCCTCACTGTTTGGAGCTGGAGTGCTTAAGAAAACGGTCGGTTCTACTGTTCGTTCTCACGAAGGCAGTGTCTCATGCACAAAGGGCCTCGCTCTTGGTATGCTCAACTCTCTCCTCTTCTGTTCCCCAAGAAAATTATCCAAGATGTCTCGAGTGCCCTTTCAGCTAAGGCTACTCAGGACATGTTAGCCCAGGCGGCCAGGAAACCTCGCTCTGTCAGTCAGAGGTAATTGAGTTCATATGGTTGTATGAAAAATGATGCAGGTAGGCATCTTTTTCGTTCGTAATGCTAAATAACGTTAGTTGGTTAGGTGATCGGATTTGGTTTGAAGCTCCCTGCGTTGGTAGTGGACAGGTTCTGTCATAGAAGAGGGCGAACCCCATTGACATGATCCGACTTGGATTCTACTAAGTAAGCGGATATCAAGTCCCGTTAGTAGACCCAAAGAGTCTTTTTCAGCTGTAGGTCACGCCCTCGCTGTAGCTATTATGGCTATGCAGACTAAATAGACAGTACTATGAAGGTCTTCAGCCTAAACAGGTAAGAACCAAGGTTATTTTTATCCTACAACAGGTGTTGTTTACCTTTTCTTTGTTATTTTCTGTCTTGTACCCTCCACCAAGGGTGTCAATCAGCTAAGTATATGTCTGACAGGAAAGTTCATGTACAAAATGATATTGTTATTTTACAATAAAGTTTTGTACATACTTACCTGGCAGACATATACGATTGATGGCCCGCCAGCCTCCCTCAGGAGACAGGTATAAGAGAGAAAAAATCTGGCAAGAAAGGTATGATGGTTCTTACACCCGCCTCCCAGCGGCGGGTAAGGTAGATCACCTGACCTACCTGTCGCGTTAGCCGCGAGTTTTGAAATTCTGTCGTGACGTCAGAGACGTAAGCTAAGTATATGTCTGCCAGGTAAGTATGTACAAAAACTTTATGTAAAATAACAATATCATTTGCTTTTTGAATTGCTTTCTCAATTATATGGTCAGGATACTTTAAAGATGAAAGTTGCTTGCGAATTAGTTCAAATTCTTTTTCCAGGAAATCTGGGGAACAAATTCGTAAGGCTCTTAAGAATAGGTTGCTAGCTAGACCTATCTTGATAGTATTGTCATGATAGCTAAAGTAGTGAATATATGAAAGTGAGAACAGTTGGTTTTCTGTATATAAGTTAAATTTTGTATTCTGTCGTGTCTCTGATTATTAAAACATCAAGAAAAGGAATTTTTGTTGTCTTTGTTTCCCATTCAACTTAAATTGATGGGCTGGGCACTAATGCGTTTAATTTTGAGAGGAATTCATTAAAATTACCCCATTATTATCCCAAAATGTTAGTATGTCATCCACGTATCTCATCCACAGCATGTTTTTGGGTTTTATGCATTTATTACTGTAGTTTCAAAGTATTCCATGTACAGATTGGCTAAAATAGGACTTAAAGGACTACCCATACTACACCCGAATTTTTGCTTGTAGAATGATTCCCCGAATGAAAATACGTTATTAGATGCACATAATTCAACTAACTTTATTATTTTGTCAAGTGCCAAAGGGAAATGATCTGAATAGGGGATAATTTTTCCCTTAAAAACTGAAGAACGTCCTGTACTGGTACTTTTGTGAATAGGGAGTCTACGTCAAGGCTTAAAAGTTTTATGTTGTGAAGTGGTATATGTGCTTCTCTGAATTGTGACAAAAGTCTTCCGAATGTTTGATGTGACTGGGAGAAAAAGTGCCTAAAAAAGGAGAAGGAGGGCCAGCTAACCATTTAGAAATTTTTTGTAATTGAAAGCTCCGGCGCATGAAACGATGGGTCTGAATGGAAGATTGTCTTTGTGAGTTTTGGGAAGACCATAAAAGTAGGGTAATTTAGGATTAATTACTTTAAATTTCTCTAATAGTTAGTTCAATACTCTTTTTGGTGCGACCCTGACGCAATTCCACATGCAAATATTTGTACAATTGAGAAATTCGATGAAATTATTAACTAACAAGCTGGAAAATATATTTCCTTGATTCTTGAAATAGGCCTAACCATGTAACCAATGCTAATCAGATGCTAAACTATTCTGTGCTTTATCAAAAGAAATAATAACTTTCGATATAACGCTATAAAAGTAGAAAGTTAATTTACAAATATTAGGCCAATGCTTATGCACTCGGTTCCTGCTGCCACTCTATGGTGAACACTTGATATAACACTTTGAGAGCTGCAGATGTTTCTCGGGGGAATTTTTTTCTTTTAATAAACAATTATTGAACTAACATTGATCATTCACTGGGGAAATACTGATACGTATTATCAGATAAATAGGATGATAATAATTGGAATAAAATATACTAACTGGCAACCCCATGAGTTTCTAAAGAAGTACGATCAATTCTGAGATTTGTCGCTTCACTTCTGGAACTTACTGTACCAACTATTGTTGGTGAAGGATCAATTGAACATAGTCTTACACTTTTCCTTGCAGGGAACTAGAAGTATAAGGGCAGTACATAGTGGGAAGAGAATTATGCTTATTTGGACCTGCTTTCTTGAGGAGAGTAGCCGTTCTCGACACCTGGGAACCATGCTATGAGCACCCAAAGTGTTCATCAACCTTTGAGCTCTTAGCTCTCAAGCTGTAGCTCTCCTGGCACCCAGCTAGCTTTCTCCACTTGCTCCCGTGCCTGGCTCCCTTGCTTCTTTCCCATGCTATTGCTAGTCTTGTGTCTTGTGTTAAAAATGTTAATCTTTTAATTAAGTGAAGTGTTGTGAAGTGGAGGAGGTGCCTACTCATGTCACGATTCTCTTAGACAAAGGTCCTTGTCATACTCCCCTACACCTGGAAGGAGATATTCTGGGAGTCCAAGGGAAGTCAGGGGGTTTACACATGGGTAGGTACCCTCTCAGTTGAGTCAGTTGCTGGTCCCAGGTATTGACAGACAACCACTGGAAAGGCATCTTACTTGCAACTTGTTTGAGCTTTGCCTAGAGCTCCAAATGGGCCGAATTACTGTCTTTTATATCATCAGTTAGTGTCTCAAAACACTGGCCTTTGCTAACAGGGATTTTGGTTGACAAATTTATGAGCTTGTTAAGCTCATAAATTCGAGTTGGGAGTCGGACTTTGGTTTTTTAAGGGAGCAAGACAAATGTTTTTTGTCCGTTACTCCCTCTGATGCTTAGACGGAATTAATCTTCCTGGTTGAAGTGCTTGTCAAGATTTTGGAGTAATGATCTATTTTGTCTTGCATCAGGAGCAGGGGATAAGAGGACAAGAGACTGGCAAGTGTTGCCAGCCTCAGCCATCTACCGAGAGAATCACTGCCACTTTCAGAAGGCAAATATGCTCAGTACTTTTGTCCTTTGGAATGACGATGTCTTCCCTCCTGAGCGTTCTTTTATGCATAGTCTTTCTTGGGCTCCAGACTGAAGGGAGCACCATGAACCTTTTCGCTAGCAGTGCCCCTTCCCATGTGGCCAATCATCTTCAGAGCTACTGGCACTAGCTCACAGGTGCCTGGTGCTGAATCCCGAGTGCCCGACTCCTGCTCCAGGGTGCCCAGGTCTTTCTAGTTATACTAGACTACTACCACTGAATGCCTAGTTCTTTTTCTTATGATTTTTTAGAGCATTGTGTGACTGCAGCAGAAGTTGTTACTTCTGGTTGGGTTCAAGACCCTTTTTTGTCCAATGGACAGGCTTTTGCATTTGATATGGACTTTCCAAGTTCCTTTAAACATGTCAGATATTAGTTTTAGCCAAGTACAGTGCTGCATATGTTTTCAGTCTGTAAGAGGTGTTTTGGAGTTAACACCATAGGAAGTTGATCCCGCCTTGATGGCTATGTGTTCATGAGTGTCAAGTATCAACAGGGTCAGCAACTAGTCCACTTGGTTATCTGCAAGTCTGCACGATGTTCTACAAGTTGGTTTGGTTTTCAGAGATGAACCGTACAGTCCTGTTGTTCATTCCCTGGGGCATTTGAATAAAGTTTTTGGTAATATGAGACACTTAGAACCAGAAGGTCACAAGCACCATGCCGGAAAGAGATTTTCATAGAAGAGTTTTTTCACAGAGAATTCTCATAGAGTTCATAATATGGCCACGTGGAAAGATTTAGGGCCTTCCCATAAGGTTTAAAATGCTATTGAAGTTGGGAGATCTCTTGCCTTGTTTGCATCATGCTTACAGCATAGATGCAGTTGGAACCATAAAGCCGCATGTCACACTAACCAATCAGCGTCCAAGCTGCCCGGGAGCGAGTGAATGAATCACAGCACCTCGTTTGAGTGTTGTAGGCATGCCCAGCCAATCAGAGCATGTTATTGTCTCATGGGCCAATTAGCACTCACGTACAACACGAGCTTGGTATCCACATCAACACAAACCCTGCACGTGAGTCTGTAGTTTAACTTGGTTTTGCTGTCGTTCTTCACAAACCCGTCGTATTTTAATCGTAATTTATCGTTGTTTTATAAGCGATAACGGTAAAATGAGTGATGACAATTACAGTATGTCATCTTCCAATGATAGTGAAGATAATGTGGTAGTGTCTGAGCTTTTGAAAGGCCGTAAAAGAGTGAGAAAAGAAGATGATTAGAAGAGGCATGTCTCAAAAAAAATGCGTAATGGCAGTTAGGAATACATCAGTTGTTTTACAAGGAAAAAAGTGAAAGCCAGAAAAGTCGGTCCTCCTTGTAATGGTGGATGTTTCCGGAAAAAAGTGATTGTATTAGTGAAATATTTAAATTGGGCCATAGAGTTTTATGACAAACAGACTGTCTATTATTAAACTCTCATTGCTTCAGTGCCAGTGAAAAATTGTTGTAAGCCTTTAGGGGAAGAGGCTTCTGTGAGATCGCAAACAGTTTTATATAAAGTGGTATATGGTGACGTATCATATGAGGAAAGCACCAACCGGGGACAAAGATCACAGGGAGGGTGCTCAAATATGTAAGGAAGCATCAGTATGTTGCCAACTGTCTCATCACATTACACAAGAAGTAAGGCACCAGAGAAGAAGTACTTGAGCGATGAAATGATCCTAACCAAGGTGTACGAGTAGTACTTGGAATACACGGACACCGAACCAAATGTTGAAAAAGTGAGACTGTTGTACTATAGGGACATTTTCAATACTAAATTCAAGATTGATTTTGCACCTGCAAAGGCAGATGCATGCAATGTGTGTGACTTATTCAAGGCCAAGATCAAGGGCATGAAGGAGGATAAGGGTCATGAGGACAGGATTCATGAGGTGGAAGAAACTGTTGGAGCATCAAACTTTGGTAAAAAAAGGTAGAGATCTCACCAATTTCTTAGATTCCTCTTATTACAAAGCAGATGAGACATTGGCCTAGTGTTTTGATCTACAGCAGACATTGCCTACTCCAAAGTTGATGACCAATGTGGCCTATTATAAGAGGAAATTGTGGACATACAATTTTTGTTTCTATAATATCATAACTGCAAGGTTGGGTATGTACATATGGGATGAGGCTACAGCTAGAAAAGGCAGTACTGAGATTGCCAGTTGCCTCATGCACTACATAAAGGAAAATCGTGGTAACCAAAATAATATTGTGCTGTTTTCTGACAATTGTAGTGGTCAGAATAAAAACATGGATATTGTGATGATTTGCTTGCGTTGGATACACCAAAAGTAGTTCTTCCATATAAACCACATTTTCCTCATGCCAGGACACTCCTACATGCCTTGTGATAGGCATTTTGGTCTCCTTGAACAAAAGTTCACAAGAAATTGTACTGTTGAGACAAAGCATGACTACATTCATCTCATCAGAAGTGCTACAGTGAATGTGTTCCCTGTAGTGGAAATGGAAGGGAAAGATTTTGTGGATGTTGGTGCAATGTACAAACACATTGTGAGCAGGAATTCAAAGAAAATAAACTTCAGCGATTCCCAAGTCCTCAGCTATAGTGTGTCATATATGGAGTGCTTCTCCATGGCTGATTGTTATAATGAACCATTGCCTATGAGGGTCAGACTTATGTGAGGAAGGAAAGCCTACCACCATAAAGCCTTCGACCTTGCTGAGGTCAGCCTTCCTCCCAAGTATTCTGGCCCAAATCCACGGACTGCACAAAAACTTAAAGATTTGAAGGACCTGGTGCATTATGTTGCTCCTGCCTCCAGAGCAGAATATTTCCATAAAATAATCAGGGAGCAAGAGGGCTCTATTTCCACTATGGACCTAGATAAGCCCGAAGAGATTGAGATGGATCCCGTCCTTGACTATGATGACTAAGTGCCATAGTCCCCTACTATACTACTGAGGAAAAGTTGTGCAGACTTATGAATGTTCCCAATGTTAGTGGTTGTTGTATTTACTTTGTTTTTAGTATGAAGAATGTTATTTTTTTCCTGTTTTCTATACAGGCAGTCCCCAGTTATCGGCAGACTTAGTTAATGGTGATCTGGTTTCATGGTGCTATAATGGGCCAGGTTTCGGTTATTGGTGCCATAAGGTGTCAATAATAGTTATGGTGCCATACTATACCTAACAGATGCACCATTATGGAAGAGTAAGATGGCAATTTAAATTTGATAATGTCTTCAAGGGTTGCGTGAGAGAGAGAGAGAGCGCAAAATTGGTGGAGGGATGAATGGGAGTGGTTCGATGGTGGGCATAAGCGTGTGTCTGTTGTGGCGATTGCCGAGTATATCAGTGGCAGTAGTGTGTTATGGGAGTCAGAAGAAGTGAGAAAGTCTGAAAAGTCAGTACTAAACAGTTGGTTTGGCAGTGGTTTTGTCCATTGAGGGTCAGTGATAGTGTGTGATTTGATTGATTTTGGTATTGTAAAGTTGTTGTGCGTGTGTCTGTCTGGTTGTGGTGAGTTGAAGAGGTTGGTTGTGCATTTTGGTGTCTGTGAGTTGGCGGTAGGGGAAAGTGTTGGTGTTGGCGGTTTGTTGTTCTGGGTTGGAGTTGGCATATGATTTGTTGTGATGTATTTGAGCTGTTGATGTTTGTTTGCATGGTGATTGGGGTGTTGTTAAGTTGTATGGTTGTGGTTCTCGGTTAGTTGTTGTGTGTTGTGATTCTCGGAGGTGGTTGTCTCGACTTGCCTAGCCTAGCTATATCCAGCGGACAGCACCTACCTTGCCTTGAGTATCTGGAGTCTGAGGTGAGTACATGTGTTTTTGTTTTGTGTTCTGTATTTTGGTAAGCCAATTGTCATGCATGTAAAAAGCAACGTAAAAGGTGAAAGTGTGGCTGTGGGAAAATTTGTCAGCCGGTATGATTAACGTAACTGTGGGGAGTTTGCTTGCTTTCTTTTCTTGCTTGTGATCCTGCCACACCATTAACTGAAACTTGGCAATGTAAATGCCATAAATCAGCAGGGTTTGGTTAATGGCGGTTTTTGCTTATCGGCACCCCGCTGAGAAAGGAACCCCTGCTGATAACTGGGGACCAGATATTTTTATGTGGCTAGGAACCAATTGGTCACCTAGCAACGGGACCTACAGCTTATTGTGGGATCGGAACCACACTATATCAAGAAATGAATTTCTATCACCAGAAATAAATTACTCTGATTCCGCGTTGGCAGAGCCGGGAATCGAACTTCGGACCACCGGATTGGCAGCCTTTTCTATAGTGTGAAGGCAAGAGCTCATGTCGTCCTCTGACTAAAACTTTTGGCTCCTACCACAGCCTGGCGCCAGCTCATTCTCTGAGCACCGAACAGTGCTCACTAGATCTGAGGATGAATAGAGATTTTTCTGTCCAGCTGAGATGCTCAGGTATCCTGAAAAGAATCAGTAGTTCAAAGACCATCCATAACCTAATGTGTTATGGCTATATTATGTCTCATCTTCCATTTAGAACTTCAGGTTGTTTATACTAATGGCCTTTATTTTGTAAGATTCATACTCTGATTTAGGGGAGCATTTCCCTTCATCATTTCCCTTCTTTTTAACTGAAAGCTAAAGACATCAAAAAAGTTTTTTTTTCTTTAACTTTCAGGCTATTGCATTCCTGACCCCCACTAATAGCTAGAATCTGCAAATATTTAGAACCCCTATAAAAACTCCTGAAACTGCCTATTTTGTTAGTTCAAACTCCAGAAAAACCACTAAAAATGCTTATACAGGCAGTCCCTGGGTTGCGACGGGTTCAGCTTACAATGTTCCGAGGTTAAGGTGCTTTTCAATTATATTCATCAGAAATTATTTCCAGGGTTACAACATGTTCCAGGGTTACGACGCTTACAACGCTCATTTGGCAGAAGAAATGACACCGAAAATGCAAAATAATCAGTATTTGAAGGTTATTTTGATGAAAAATGCAATAAGAATGCAATTTACATAGATTTGAATGCACCCGAAGCATTAAAAGTAAGGTTTTCTAGGATTTTTCACTATGTTCCGGTTTACGACGATTTTCGGCTTACGACGCTTCTCAAGAATGGAACCCCGTCGTAACCCGGGGACTGCCTGTACCTTGCAAATATCAGTAACTGGCATGAGACTTTGAAAGGAAGCATAAGATGTTCTCCTACTATCTCTTGTTGTAAGGTGTCAAGTTTAGGGAGCCAAGGGGGTACAATGTACGTAGAGCACCCACCACTCAGTGGATGGGTTGTGGTTTTATTTCAGTGCAGGTGATAGTGTTCTCTGGTTGTTTTCATTGCGGTACTCTGCCCAGGGCAAGAGCACCTTGTAAAGTTCTGCTATCCAGTGGATAACTCGTTAAACTCCATAACTTCTGCTGATGCTTTGTTAGCAGTCGGAATACCCCTTTGCTACAAAGCTTCCACTTTAGTAGAGACGCTCCTGCCTTTACCGCCATGCTGCTACAGGTTGAGCAACAACCAGAGGCATTTCTCTACTGCAGGCTCTCTTAACTAATAAAGAACTATGTATAAGCATTGTACTCTATGCATGACGTTCATGTTTTGGAGTAGAATATGTCCATGTATCCCACCTCCTGTTAATGTGGAATCAACTAAGTAACTATTGGGTAAGTTACTTATATAAAAATGACATTTTTATTATAATAAAATCAAGTTTTATACACACAGCCAGTCCGTGGTTATCGGGGTGGGTTCCAGTCCGATGGCTTGATGATCAATGAAAATAGCAGATAAACGAAAATCGCCGATTTTCAGTGCTAGACAAGCCCCATAAAACTGGATAAAACTGGATTGCCAAGAACCGAGTCTGCTGAAAACCGGGGACTACCTGTACTCACCCAGTACAGTGGAGCCACCGTATTTACAGGGGATGGGTACCAGACCCCCTCCACAAATAGCTAAAATCCACAAGTACTTAAAATCCTTTTTAAAAATGCTTAGAACTGCCTATTTTGATAGTTAAAAAAAAAAAAAAACTAAAAATGCTTATACAGTGGTCCCCCCGTATTCACGGGGGGATGCGTACCAACCCCCCCCCCCCCCCCCCCCCCTCCCCCCCCCCCCCCCCCCCCCCCCCCACCCCCCCCCCCCCCCCCCATGTGAATAGTTAGAACCCATAAACGTTTGGAACCTGGTTTTTTAAATAGTTTTATCACAAAAAGTGCCTTTTATGATGAAATTGATAAAAAAAACCCATGAATTTGTGGATATTTTTCATAGAATAATACTGCAAATGTGCGAATTTTCTGCGAATAATGCGGGGGACACGTTCCCTAGAGAAATCCGGAAATGTGTGAGTCCGAGAATCCGGAGAACGCAAATATGGGGATTTCACTTTACATGAGTTTTTTTAATAGTTTTTCCACAAAAATTACATTTAGTCAAGAAAATATGAAAATACAGTAATTTGTGAATACTTCTGTGAAAAATACTGTGAATAGGTGAATTTTCCATGAATAATGGGCATACATTACATATATGGCCTTCCCCCTCCCCGTTATGAGGGGATGAGGCTGTCTGCTTGTAGTTCCTGGTATTCCTGTTAGTGGGCAGGATCGGTCACCTGTGCTAAATCTGTGAAGCATTACCTGTAAATTTTTAAAATTTTCAAGCTGCTGTGGCAAGAAATTGTTAGCTAAGTAATTACTAGGTAAGAATATATAAAACTGTTTTATCATAAAAATTTCATTTTTTTAGCCCACAGGGTCCACATCATCTACACCTGCTCCTCAGCCATTGGAGGCCTCTTCTGAACCTACTACACTTCCGCCTTTCCATCAGTCTACTTCTCCTCCCCTACAATCACAGTTTCAGCCTTCCCATAATCAAACGCCACCCAAGCAGCTGAATCACAGTAACTCTGATCCCAACACCTTGTTAGTTACTGAAGTGGAAGAGGTTGAGGAGGAAAGAGGTTTGTAGAATTAATGAAATTTTGTCTTGCATGGAATTAAATGTAACGTTTTATGTTAGGTCTGCTCTTTAGACATGGACTATTATATTAATTACGTTTTAAATATTTCTATCAACAATATGAAAAAGTTCATTCAGCGCTTTCTGTAGCACAGATGTTATCTGGTATGGCTCAGTGACATTTTTTATACATGCTCTGGGTAATTTTGATGTATGAACTACAAAAGTATTACATGTAATAAGGCCATTATCCCTGGTCAGAGGTTGTAGACAGAGATTAGAATGCCTAGTTTCACCAAGTTATGTGGTCAAATGTGAGGGAGATATTTCTCAGTGGATGGAGCTTAGTAACAGTTGCCACCACCTTTGCAATTTTCTTGAAGAGATCGATAGCAGACTTGTAATGATGCTTTTCATCTGATTTTGAGGGAAGGGAATTACAAGCCTCAGTGGCATGGTTGGTATGGTGTTGGCGTCCCACCTTGGTGGTCGCAAGTTCAATTCTCTGCCATTTCATTGAGGAGTGAGAGATGTGTATTTCTGGTGATAGAAGTTCACTCTCGACGTGGTTCGGAAGTCACGTAAAGCCGTTGGTCCCATTGCTGAATAACCACTGGTTCCATGCAACGTAAAAACACCATACAAACAAACAATACAAGAATTGTCTCCTGCTGACTGTATTAAACTGGCAAGAGAAGATGCACTCACCAAACCTTCTGCAGACCTGTCAGACACAATCTTGGCAATGGCCATCGACCACGTCTAATCACGACACCGTCTGGAACATGGAGGCTGCTGTAGACCCCATCGTTGAGGCATCCTGCGGTGACAAGGACGGTGCCACCGACCTCACCTACTCCAAAGTCAACCCTGACTTGAGACATGATGTCTGGGTTAAGATGTTGAGGCAACAAGCAGACAGAGTTTGTAGTGTAATACTTCCTATGCCTCGTGAGAGGTGGAGGAAGCAACTTGGAAGAACCCCTTGACCAAAGAGATCCGTCCCGGTCTGACACAAAGGTGTTCACCCTCTGCAAGACTGACTGGACATGCCCGATAAAGGAAGCTGAAAAGACGACTTACGATCTTGCATAGCCCCCAAAAAGGCTTCCAAGCAAGTAGGAGTGAAAGACGACCAAGCCTGAGTCCTACTCTCCAGATTGTTGAACCCACGAATGAGATCAACAACCTCGGTAAAAGGAGACAAACACTCTTGTGTGTCTCCTTCCTCCTGCTCTGGCAATGGAGACCGACAACGATGAGAAGATACAGACTTATTCAACACACCTTCCTCGTGCAAACCAACTCCAGACACCAAAGACCTCTCTGGACTGGAGCTTTGCACGACTCCTGCGACGAACCAATCACAACACTAGGAACACTATTATGAACACTCGCAGTAGATAAATCACATACATGTCCACATGCGCGCCTGTGCAGAGCAGACATACTACATACGTGCGACAGAGAAGCATCTTGAACTCTTGGCACAGAATGAGAATTTTTCGGAGTCGAACCATGAACAACATCATCAGGAGGGGCAGGCAAACACCCTGGCTGCACCACTTCCGCATGTACAACTTTTGATCATTTCACAGGTGCCCTAAGATCCTTACGACAACCAATAGGCACTGGAGCAGAAGCAGCAGACAAATCACCAACATGCGCACATACGCGTGAGGCCGCAACATGCTCGTGTCCCGAAGAAGAGGAAGACGCAGCAACAGTAGATTGCACAGGGAAAGGAGATGAAACACTAACACTCAGGAACACAGATGTGCCGCTCTTCACTCATTGACGAAGAAATAACAAAGTCCTTGACCCTCCAATGCTTGATATGCTGACACGGTGGAGGAGGAGGCGATGGAGGGGAGGAAGACACCACTCCTTCCTTACACACCCTCTTGGCAGGAGAGGGGGGAGGCAATGCAACACATTTGCTCACAGCCTTCACAGCAGAGAAGGCAGCAAACCTATCCACCAAAACAGAGTCCAATCTCTTAAGAACTGCCTGACATAAAGCCTCGGACGGATCCGCAAGAGAGGACGCAGATGACACAGATGGAAGAGGATACGTCCTGGATGGCAGTGGTAAAGTCACGGGAGCAAACGATGATGACACTGAGGAGCGAGGCAGCGCAACAGCCCCAACCAACAACATGACGTAGTAGGGAGTGATGTCACTGAAGAAACTAGGAGTGACTTCACCAATGGAACTGGGAGTGACATCACCAATGGCAGTAAGAGAGACGTCATGGCCTCCCCTGGCGGAGCGATAAGATGATACCCATGCAGCAGACTACAAAATGGCTGTCTGTGGGCACCAACATAGAGAAGGCCAGGGGTAGGAGGTAGAGCTGGGAAGGCCTGAAGGGAGGCCGAGCTTCAATAAAATGCATCTGCAAACCCTCCAAGGAGGGTGAACCCCGTAGACCAAGCGATGCCCAGAGCGCCGCCATTTGGGACGCCTCCAATTTTGAAAGAGAAGAAACTGATGAAATAGCCTCCTCCCTCCCGGGAAGCAAATTAACCCCTGAGGGAGAGGGGGCGACATTACACATAAAATCAGCCTGAGGGCCTCCCAATACTTACAACGACGAATTGGTGGAAGAAAAGGAAGGGGAGACAGGCACACAAACTCTAGCATCAAGGGGTTATAGTAGAAAAATTAGCACGACACCTACTGCATGTGGAATGGGGCTCCGTAGCCGAAGAAGCCAGGAAATGAGAACATGGGAAACCTTGAGTCCGTGGGCACATACGTTGGTGAGGCCGAGAAGAGACAGAGGAAGCCATAATAACAAAAACACACACACACACACAGGCAAGCAAAAGAGCAAAAACAGGCAAAACAACCAGGTTGGACGGAGAGTGAGCAACCACGTCGCTCACCCTGGTGGTTAAGAAAAAGACTAAACATGATAGTGTCGGGTGCGCGGTCTTTGACCAGTTTTCACCCGATATACGCATTGCCAGATCTCGCAGATTCCTTGCTTTTCAATCTCTGATTGTTTAACTGAATCCAGCTAGGCATTAGAAAATGATCCTATTGTTAACCATGGATAGGTTTCGCTATATTGACACCTCATTAAAGATGCGTGGGGTTGAGCTCGACCCGAGCGCCCAGAAAAATTTGTGAAAATTGTAAACTGTAGCTATGTTGTACATTTTAATTTCTAAAATCAATTTCACTATTGCCAAACACTACTGAAAAGATAAATCATACCCATCTACAAATTAAATATTTACTACAAATATATTAAAAAAATAAGTATATACAAAAAATAATTTAAAAAATATTTACAAAAACAAAATAAGCTATATACACACAAAAGTTGAGGGAATCCTTCCTAAAACTACTATTTACAATATATGACTGCCAGAAAAGGTGTTGGACCCATAGAGGTCAAAATCTGAAAGAAAAAAAAAAGGGTAAGTTTTTTGGCCCCCCCAAATTGTCAAATTTCACAAACTTTTTTTGGTACCTAATTGAAATAGGAAGTGGCAATTTTTTTTCATAGAATAAACTCATGTTATCCTAGAATGGAATTATGTAAAAAAAAATCTGCACTAAGATGCAATTTATTGTTATATCATGGGCAAAATCTTAAGGTCATTTTTTTACCTCCTGGGTTTACCATGAAAATGTCTTATAAAAATCATTGTAACTATTATAAAATATGATATTTATGAATGAAAATATAACAATATATCACAAATTCTATAGAAAACAAGAATATATAGAGATATGCCAACTCACCTTTCGGGTATGTACGTAAACAAAATGGCCACAATCCACACCAACTTCGACTGCCAAATCTGCCACCTGAACTATCTGACTTGCACTAACAAAACTGTAAATTGAATTTGCTATTGTGAACCTATTGCTCCTTTTTTTAATTAATAAAATATGAGGATGTATAGCCATTATTGCAGTTAGGAAGATTTCTGTAAGAACATGTCATAAGATAAAGCTCAGAAATGTTATTTCTCTCTCTCTCTCTCTCTCTCTCTCTCTCTTTTTTCTCATTCTTCTCTCTCGCCCTTTCTCTTCCTACTGCGTGTCGAATGGTGTTATTTTGACCCTAAGCTGATGTAATCTGTCACAACAAAAGGCACAGACCCACTAATCCCCCCCCTGCCTCGGCCTCTTGTCATCATAGTCATTTCAAGGTCATCTGCTTTGGCTTTGTCACACACTTGAGGTGTCAGGAACCTGTAAATTATCATCAACATCACTTTCTAATTCCATTAGAAGTAGGTTGATGACATCCATGCCCAGAGAATACTGCCAGCTGGCCATTGTTGATGAGAACTGCAAAAAAAAAGAAAGTGCAAAAACCGAGAAATTGGCATTCGAAGGAAATTGGACCAAATGGCAATATAAGGCATCTCAGCCAAAACCAATGGCATGCATATTGTACACACACCATCCACCCACAGTTTCCAACAATACAAAACTATACCAGTATCAACAGTGTTAGACAGGAAATCACTACTTAATAAACTTTGCCTTTCGATCCCCCACACGTTCAACCCAAGCAGTTCCTCAGAAAAGGGGGAAGGACAAAGGCAAGTCGAACGCAGGTTCTGACATGATTGTAGTGTGTGGACTGCTGGCCTCTTGTAGGTTGATCACACCCACATTCGAGATAGACGATGATTTATGGGAAAAAACATGTTTTTGCAAGACTCCTTGGGTTGTGCGCGACTTGTCGAACCTATCCAGGGTTAACCCCTTTAAAGGTTTTGTGGGGTCGAGCTTGACCCAAGTGCCCAGAAAAATTTGTAAAAATTAAAAAACTGCAGCTATGCTGCACATTTTAATTTCTAAAATCAATTTCACCATTGCCAAACACTACTGAGAAGATAATTCATACCCATCTTCAAATTAAATATTTATTACAAATATATTGAAAAAATGTGTATATAAAAAGATAATTTACGAAAATATTTTTAAAAAATACAAAACGCTATATATACACACACAAATTGAGGGAATCCTTCCTAAAACTATTATTTACAATATGTGATTGCCAGAAAAGGTGTCGGACCTATAGAGGTCAAAATCTGAAACGAGAAAAAAATTGTTTTTTTTTTTTTGGCCAAAAAAATAGCCAAAATTTCACAAATTTTTTTTTAGTACCTAAATGAAATAGGAAATTGCTAATTTTTTTTATAGAATAAACTCATATTATCCTAGAACAGAATTATGTAAAAAGATCTGCACTTAGATGTAATTTACTGTTTTATCAGAAATGCTATTCTCTCTCTCTCTCTCTCTCTCTGTCTCAAACAATAATTTACGAAAATATTTACAAAAAATAAAAAATATGCTATATACACACAAAAATTGAGGGAATCCTTCCTAAAACTACTAGTTATAATATAATGATTGCCAGAAAAGGTGTCAGACCCATAGAGGTCAAAATAAAAAAAAGAGAAAATAAAGGTTATGTTTTTTTTGGCCAAAAAATGTCAAAATTTCACGAATTATTTTGGTACCTAAATTAAATAGGAAAAGGCTAATTGTTTTATAAAATAAACTCATATTATCCTAGAATGGAATTATATAAAAAGATCTGCACTAAGATGTAATTTACACTCATATCAGAAATGTTATTTTTTCTCTCTCCTCCTCTCTCTCTCTCTCTTCTCTTCTCTCCTCTTCCTCTCTCTCTTCCTCTCTTTCTCTCTCTCTCTCTCTCTAAAGTGTGTCATGATTTATTGACATAAGCTCATGTAATCTGTCACCAGAAAAGGCAGAGACCCACCCCTTCTCTCCCTCTCTCTCCCCCTCTTGTGTCGTAATAATCTCATGGTCATTCCCCTTGTGTCGAACTCTCGTTACACAAACTTGGCTTCTTGCCATATAGAGTTGTCAACAACCTCTAAATTATCATCAAAATCACTTTATAATTCCATTAGAAGTAAGTTGATGACATCCATCCCCAGAGAATACTGCCTGCTGGCCATTGTTGATGGGAAAAAAAAAGCAAAAACTGAGAAATTGGCATTCAAAAGAAATTAGAATAAATGGCAATACTGTATAATTCTTCTCAGCCACAACCAAGGCATGCATAATGTACACACACCACTTATCTAGAGTTTCCAACAATATAAAACTGTCCCAGAGTCAACAGTGTTAGACAGGAAATCACTACTTGATAACTTTGCCTTTGTATCCTACACATGTTCAAAACAAATTATTACTCAGAAAAGGGGAAAGGACAAAGGCAAGGCAAACACAAGTTTTTACATGATTGTAGTGTGTGTTCTGCTACCCTCTTGTAGATCGATCACACCCAGATTTGAGATAGACGATGATTTATGGGAAAAAAACATGTTTTTTTGAAACACCCCTCTGGTCGTGCTCGGCCCTGCTAACCTATCCAGGGTTAAGACCTCAGGTTTGTAGCTATGAAAAATACAAATTGTATTAGAAAATTTGTCATATTTTTAGGAAGTACATGACTATTTTGGAATGAGACTTTCAGATTTTGGCACTGACTAGTTGAGGTCAGTAACAAGTCTGAGATCACATGATTTATTCAATTTGAGCAGGGCAAATCACACATATACTGCTGAACATGTTTGTCTCCCATAATTTCATTCTGTATGATAAAAATGTTCACAATGAATTTTGTGCCGTAGATACTTTACTGGAGGTTCCCCTCCCTGTCCCTCCACATGGAAGAACACCATGTGGTTTAAAGATAAAGTTTAAAAGATTTCATAATAGTTTAAGTTGCAGAAAATGAGACAAGGCTTTTGATTTCAGGGAATACATTGGCTGTAGTATACAAACATTTTCAATGATAATTAGCATTTCTATGGGGAGATGGCTATGGTAGATTCGTTTAAGAGAAGAACTAGCATAAAAGATTCCCGCAGGACCAGCTGACTTCGATTTTGATCTTAGCCATCGTTGCATTTAGACATGTTTGCTTCGTTTGACTCGTGACTTGCTTCTTTGGAATAACTGCGTTTTTGGAAACTTTTTCTAGTTAGTGAAGAGAGTTGTGCATTAGTGTTTTTGTGTTCTTTCCTGTCATGAAAGAAAAATTTCAATGAGACCTGTTTACCAAAAGTGCCTGGGTTATTTCGTGGAAAGGAAAGAAATGTAGTAAATTTTTGTCCTTGCTAGCGGTTAATCTGCATTCAGAGAGCAAGATTGCCCTTAATTCTTAAAATGTAAAGAATGTGACTCTCTTCAGTGGGAAAGATATAACAGGAGAGATAAGAAACTTTCAGATAAAGGGACTTTATAACCGCAACCGATTGAACTTATCCTGTCCATTACGTGTATTCCCTCACCTGCTATCTGTACTTCTTCTCTTCCCATCATGCTGGATAGGAATCTTCTGTCTCTTCTGCCTTGGAGCCCAGGTCTGATATGCAACAGGAGATAATGTTGGTGCTTAGAAAGATTTTCGGTCAAGACAAGTTGCTGGATTCGTCTAACCCAATGAAGAAATCGGCAGCCTTGGTTAGCAAAATAAAGACCAACAAAATGCATGCTAGGCCTGTACCAGGTCCCAACGCTTACCGGAGGGCAGAGGTCAGGACTCCTACCGTCTCTCCCAGTGCAGTTCATGGTCCCAGTGGTGGCAAATGGAGTGGGAGTTCTGCCTCGCCTCCATCTTCTTTGAGTTTTTCACTACCCATTGCCAAATGTCACCATTCTCAGTCTTCTCCTGAGAACTTCTCCCGATCTTTCTTGAGAAGTGTGACTTGGCCCGTTGCTTTTCCGAATAGACATTCGCAATCTTGTTATGGATGTTTTTCTGCCTCATCTAGAGATACCTCCTGGTCTCACTATTGAAGTGTTATTCAGCTCTGTACTTCTCTGATATATGAAGGCAAACGAGAGAGTATACTGGGCCGGTGCCTAAGATATCCAGGTGCCGAACCATTACTCCAATAATTAAAGCTAAAGCATTACAATTTATTAAATATCAAAATATATTTATCAAGACCAAACCCTACAGTTCACAGCTGTAAGAATTTAAGCTGATTGGTAGTTTAAACTATTTATTAATTGTCACCTTGGTGGTTTGGATAAATTAATTATGTAATATTGATAGTAGTAATCCATGGTAATTCTAACCCCCATTGTAAGTGTTAGATATAGAATGCTTCTCTTTTTTTTAATGAAGTACATTTAAAAATTTGAGGTATGATTTTCATTTAATTATGCTAGGTTTATATCTGTATTTTATTTATTTGGGATGAATCTTATGTACTATTAAAGATAGCTTATATCTCCCTGCCAAGAAGTGAGCAGACACTATAAGATATCTTTAACATTAGGTAAGTATCCAAGTAATGAATTTTATTATGAAAATTGTTATTTTGCTTTAGATGTTACTGGTGCCATCCAAGTTCATTATCATTCAGAAATTTCTGTTACAGTTCAAGTTGTAAGTGAAGCTGATATGCAATCCTCTTCAGGCCCAGTAGTAACAGCTTGGGTTCAGTGGACTGTTGCTCGAGTATCGGCATCACTCTATGCTAATGATGGCGGAGAAAACCGAAAGTTGAGGGCTGAATTGGAAGACCTTACTACTGCTCTTGATTTTCATCAAGTTTATTCAAAAGTTAAGCTCAAGGTGACTGCTGTAAGCATACTCCATTTTACTAAAAGGTGTGTGGCTTTTCCTATTTAGTATTTTATATCACAAGATATTTAAAATTTTATGGGAAATGCACTTCTATTTCATTATCATCTGAAATACAGTTTCCCATATATTTTCAGTGGTATGATCAATGTTACTGTTTTGTAAGATTTTTTATGTTTTTAAGTTTTATACATTCATAATAATAATAATGGTATGTTTTTGTAGTGTACAGACATCCTATTGTTGTAATACTGCTGTTTACAAAAAAGGTGTGGTATTAGCTGAGAAAATTCCCCAGTTGAAGAATAAAGTCTTTAATTATATAAGTCTTCCCTGGTAAATCCTCATGAGAGGGTACTTTCCACTCAATGATGTTGCAGTTGTCATCAGGTACTGTGGCTCCTTTCACTGAAGAAGTGCTTGTATCAGCTTTGATGTACTGTTCAGATAGTATCTTGAGCTATGATAGTCTTTGGATACATTCTTATATAACAAATTTACATGTTAGGCAGTAACTTAAGGTTGTGTTAAAGTACTAAACATTAAGGCAGTGATGTGATGTAATTACGATCTTTGGCAGTTTTTTTGTATTTAAATGCTAGTTTGAACAGTAAAAAATGCTGATAGTGGCATGATTTTTTGCACTTAATACATGTTTTCCTTTGAGTAATAGATGCAGATTTGATTACCCAGAACTATTAAAACATAAAGACACCCTGTGATGGAAACCTGTGAATCAATGCAGTAGTAAAAGTAACCAACTTGAAATTTACCAAAACCCCACTACACAAGCACCTGTTTTGAGTGCTGAGAACAACATGGCAAACACTGCACGATAAGAGTTTGACACTGGAAAGACAGTATTGAGATCTGAGTATCTATAGTGTGATATCGAGCTCTCACCATCAAGGTAGTTGTAGTGTCTATGAATTAGAGGGGTGAGACTACCCAGCTATTTTTCTAGAGCTGTTCTTAATTGATAATTAGAGGTGAATATTGGAGCAAGATAAAGCTTAAGGGAAGAGACCAAAGTGAAGGGACGAGAAATAAAAAGTTAGAAAGCAGTGCACCTTGGGCCAAAGTTACACTACATAAAGTATCTAGTGTGCCATTCAAGGCACACTTATGGGTACCTCATGTCAAGAGCATGTCATTAATAGCTTATTATTATCATGTCATTGATGTCATAATATTGAAAACATATTATAGATAAAAAGAAATTTAGAGAATATCATTGACAGCAAACTGGAGAACATAAGATTGAAAACAATTTATCAAGAAGGTAACAGTAAAAACTTGTCAAATTATGATGTCAACAGCATGGTTCTTAAAAGGAGAACATAGAGAATACTACTTTTAGAATAAAATATTGAGACCAACGCATTGAAAGGACAACATAGCACATTATCAAGAGCATGACACTGTGAGGACAACATGAAGCACAGTATAGATGTGACATCAATATGGGAACACAGTGCATTATCAGGAATATGATAAGGCAGTCCCTGGCTTACGTCAGGTTCGGCTTGTGATGTTCCGGGGTTACGACACTTTTCAATTATATTTATCAGAAATTATTTTCAGGTTTACGACGTAAGTTCCAGGGTTATGACACTTACGCCGCCGATCTGACGGAAGAAATATGAATTTTTTTTGTGTGAAAAATGCAATAAAAATGCGGGTGACAGTTTTTAATAGACTCAAAGCATTTAAAGTAAGGTTTTCTTAGGATGTTTGACAATTTTCCGGCTTATGATGATTTTCGGCTTACGATGATTTTTGGCTTACGACGTGTCTCCAGACATAACCCCCGCTGTAAGCTGGGGACTGCCTATATATTGTTCCTACAAGAATACAAGCCATCAGTCTTTACGTAGGAATTACCTTCAGAACAAGCTGGAGAAGGCTATTTTACGCAACAAGGTTGTTAGGTAGTTGAACTACCAGTGGGAGGGGCGAAGGGTACCATACCACCTCCTTTTGTTGAGTTGCGCAACCATTTGCCTTATAGTGTTTGTCCAGAGCAATTGCATTTCTATGCCTTCCTCTGCCCGAATGTTTGCTGGCTGTTCTCTCTGCACTTCATCCTGGTTTTTTCCTTCTTTTGTTGTGCTTGTATATTTGTAATGTTTGTGCTGTTATTCTTGGCTAATCATGCAAACCCAGAATCATCCAAGTCTAGACATTGCTTTTGCCTGGGTGTTGGAGAGTGGTGATGCAACTGCTTTCTTTCATCCTTTGAAGTAGACCTGCAAACTGTTTGCATGAAATGCCACAAGTGTGTGTGTGGTGTATGACTGATCCTTGTCCTGAATGTTGTGTTTGGTCCCCAGAGCAGTGGGTGAGCTTCACTGGAAAGAAGAAATCCAAGAGGGCTGCCCCCCTGTCCTCTGAGGGGTATTCCTCTCCAAGGACACCGGTAGCTCCTTGTTCCGTCCCATGCAGCTCCCCTTTGCTACTACCTCTAGAGGAGAGGTTACTCCTCCAATTTCTCCTGTTGCTTTGGCAATGTGTGTTTAATTTGTAGGCGGGGGCCTATCATGCTCTCTCAAGGGTTCCCTTCATTTGCTCGGCGGGAGAGCAGTCTGCCCTTGGGCAAAGGGAGGCAGGGTCTGATAACCCATCTTTTTCATGTCTGGGAGAGATTAGGAAGATCCTATTAAGATCTTAGGAACCTCTGGCCATCCCTAGGTCTTCCCTGGGAGCCATCATTGAGGGACTTGATTGCGCACCTTAGTGACTCCAACCGGTCTCCCGTATCAACCGTGTCAGTAACTGGAACCATGGTAAGCATTCACAGTCCCTATACAGTACCCCCCATTTTTATGCAGACCATCTTCTGTGGTTGATATTATGGGAGGGGTTGCTTCCTGGTCAGAGCTCCTGTTCAGCAGGTAGCGGACTTTCCCGCCTTACTTTGTCAAGAGAAGAATCTCTCTATCTCAGCAGTTAAGGGCTAAAGAGCCACCTTGGTTCTAGTCCTATGCTTAAAAGACATAGAAATCTCTTCCTCATGAAAGAGATATTCTAGGGAACTCAGGCCCCCTGAGTGGGATGTGACTCTCGTCCTTCAAAACCTGACTCATGCACCTTACAAGCCGCTGTGAGAGTCGTCAGTCCAGAGTCTGACCCTCAGGACTGTATTTCTGCTTGTCCTGGCTTTAGTGAAGAGAGTAGGCAAACTGTGGTCTTTCTGATACGGGCAGTTTCTGGTTATTGGCAGGGGTTCCGTTACCAATGATGTGACAATAACCAAAATTTTCTGACACAGTAATACATCAGTCTTATGTGATTCAAGTTCTGTGAGTTCACAATAGTGCAAAATTTTCACTGGAACCAAACTTATTATCATATGCAAGTATTTCACAGATGTTTTTGAATCCTGGAGAAATCCTGCAAAACTGTTTAATTTTTTCAAGTAATGTATATGCTTTCAAGCTTTTATGTGTAAGCTGAATAACATTAAATAATAAAAATGATAATTCTCTCTCTCGTTCCTCTCTCTCTCTCCTCTTCTCTCACTCCCTCTCTCTCTCTCGCTCTCTCTCTCTCTCTATCTCTCTCTCTCTTATCTCTGCTCTCTCTCTCTCTCTCACTTTTACTGAGATGAGAGAATTTTTATGGTGCATTTAGTATGTACCATGTGTATTAGTATTTTCAATAATAATAATAATAATAATAATAATAATAATAATAATAATAATAATAATAATAATAATAATAATAATAATAATAATAATTAATTAATTAATAATTAATAATTAATAATTAATAATTAATAATTAATAATTAATAATTAATAATTAATAATAATAATAATAATAATAATAATAATAATAATAATAAGAATAATAATAATAATAATAATAATAATAAAAAAACAGGGAGAATAAAACAGATTCACTGAGATCACGACAGACGCAATCAGACACCAACTAAAGAAAATGCCCAACTGGAAAACCACAGGTCCCAATGAAGTCCATGGAGACTGGCTCAAAAACGTCAATGCCATACACCCACGAATAGCAGAACAACTCCAGCATTGTATCACAAATCACCATGCACCCAAATGAATGACCACAGGAATAACATCCTTAGTACACAAAGACAAGTGTAAGGGAAATATAGCCAGTAACTACAGGCCTATCACCTGCCTACCAATAATGGGGAAGTTACTGACAGGTTTCATCAGCGAAAGGCTATACAGCTACTTAGAGGATACAAACACCATCCCCCATCATCCTGATAGACAAAATGTTAATGAAGAGCAGTTGAAGGAAAACCAACCTAAGCATGTCATGGATTGACTATAAGAAAGACTTCGACATGATACCACACACATGGCTAATAGAACGCCTAAAAATATATGGGGCAGAGGAAAACACTATCAGCTTCCTAAAAATACAATGCACAACTGGAATACAATACTTACAAGCTCTGGAATAAGACTAGCAGAGGTTAACATCAGGAGAGGGATCTTCCAGGGTGACTCACTATCCCCACTACTCTTCATAGTAGTCATGATTCCCATGACAAAAGTACTGCAGAAGATGGATGCTGGGTACCAACTCAAGAAGAAAGGCAACAGAATTAACCATCTGATGTTCATGGACGATATCAAGCTGTATGGTAAGAGCTTCAAGGAAATAGATACCCTAATCCAGACTGTAAGGATTGTATCTGGTGACACCAGGATGTTGTTTGGAATATAAAAATGTGCCTTAGTCAACATACAAAAGGGCAAAGTAACAAGGACTGAAGGGATAAAGCTGCCAGATGGGAGCAACTTCAAACACATAAATGAGACTGGATACAAATACCTGGGAATAATTGAAGGAGGAGATATAAAACACTAAGAGATGAAGGAGACGATCAGAAAAGAATATAAGCAGAGACTCAAGGCGATACTCAAGTCAAAACTCAACGCCGGAAATATGATAAAAGCCATAAACACATGGACAGTACCAGTAATCAGATACAACACAGGAATAGTGGAATGGACGAAGGCAGAACTCCGCAGCATAGACCAGAAAACTAGGAAACATATGACAGTACACAAAACACTACACCCAAGAGCAAATACAGAGAGACTATCCGTAACATGAAAGGAAGGAGGGAGAGGACTACTAAGCATAGAGGACTGCGTCAACACTTGAGAACAGAGCACTAGGGCAATATATGAAAACCAGTGAAGATGAGTGGCTCAAGAGTGCATGGGAAGAAGGACTGAGACAAGTAGACGAAGACCCAGAAATATACAGAGACAGGAGAATGACAAACAGAACAGAGGAATGGCACAACAAACCAATGCACGGACAATACTTGAGACTGACCAAAGAACTAGCCAGTGCTGAAACATGGCAATGGCTACCTAGGGGAGAGTTCAAAAAAGAAATGGAAGGAATGATAACAGCGGCACAAGATCAGGCCCTAAGAACCAGATATGTCCAAAGAACGATAGATGGAAATAACATCTCTCCCATATGTTGGAAGTGCAGTACGAAAAATGAGACCATAAACTACATAGCAAGCGAATTTCCAGCACTTGCACAGAACCAGTACAAAAAGAGGTATGATTCAGTGGCAAAATCCCTCCACTGGAGCCTGTCCAAGGAACACCAACTACCTTGCAGTAATAAGTGGTACGAGTACCAACCTGATGGAGTGATAGAAAACAATCAGGCAACCTCTGTGACTATGGTATCTGAACTGATAGGGTGATGCATGCAAATAGACCAGACGTGGTGTTGATTGACAAAATCAAGAAGAAAGTATTACTCATTGTTGTGGCAATACCATGGGACACCAGGGTTGAAGAGAAAGAAAGGGAAAAATGGATAAGTATCAAGACCTGAAAATAGAAATAAGAAGGATATGGGATATGCCAGTGGAAATTGTGCCCATAATCATAGGAACACTAAGCACGATCCCAAGATCCCTGAAAAGGAATCTGGAAAAAACTAGAGGCTGAAGTAGCTCCAGGACTCATGCAGAAGAGTGTGATCCTAGAAACAGTGCACACAGTAAGAAAAATGATGGACTCCTAAGGAGGCAGGATGCAACCTGGAACCCCACACTATAAATACCACCTAGTTGAATTAGAGGACTGTGATAGACTAAAAATAATAATAATAATAATATAACTGTAATTACAAAATTTGTATGTGATGGTATTTTAAAGAAATAACCTTTACATTTCACTTTTAAGTAAGAACAACTCTTATTTGTCTCTCTCTCTCTCTCTCTCACTCTTAATGAGATGAGAGAATTTTTATGGAACATATACTATATGTTTATCAATATTTTCAAATAATAATAATAATAATAATAATAATAATATTTTATTAACCTTAGTTCCATTAATTTTATATAGGTTCTTCTCTATTTTCCTAATTATGATTTTCTCATTGTTGCTTAACCCTCTTACGCCGAAGCGGTAAAAAAAAAAATTGTCTCCCATGTGCCGGAGGTGTTTCAGAGTGAGCGCGGAAGCGGAAAAAAATATTTTTTTCGAAAAATCACAGCGCGCTTAGTTTTCAAGATTAAGAGTTCATTTTTGGCTCCTTTTTTTGTCATTGGCTGAAATTTAGTATGCAACCATCAGAAATGAAAAAATTATCATTATCATATATAAATAATGCGATATATGATAGTGCAAAAACGAAATTTCATATATAATTGTATTCAAATCGCGCTGTGCGCAAAACGGTTAAAGGTAACAAGTTACTTTTTTTCGTTGTAATTTACACTAAATTGCGATCATTTTGGTATATAACACATTGTAAAACGATAAAAGCAACACAGAGAAAATATTATCACAAAATAATGCATGAATTCATAACGCGCCGGACGTAAACATATTTTTTTCAAAATTCACCATAAATCTAAATATTGTCCTAGAGACTTCCAATTTCTTTTTTCAAAATGAAGACAATGATTGAATATTACTATACTGTAAGAGTATTAGCTTACAATTGCAGTTTTCGACCATATCTGACGAGTTAAAGTTGACCGAATGTCGAATTTTTTTATATATATATTTTTTATATGCAATTATTTCGGAAATAAGAAAAGCTACAACCTTCAAATATTTTTAGTTTTATTCTACATAAAATTGCGCACATTTTCATATATAAAACTATGAAATGCCTAATATGAAATGGAGCAAATATTCCGAGAATGGTACGTACGCATTTCGGAGATTTGTGGCGGAGAATCCGCGCGCGGAGGGAAGGAAAGATTTTTTTTAAAATTCACCATAAATCTAAATATTTTGCTAGAGACTTCGAATTTGTTTCAAGATGAAGATAAATGACTGAATATTACTAGACTGTAAGAGTTTTAGCTTACAATTGCGTTTTTCGACCATTTCAGTAGAGTCAAAGTTGACCGAACGTGGTTTTTTTTCTATTTATCGTGATTTATATGCAAATATTTCAAAAATGAGAAAAGCTACAACCTTCAATTATTTTTTTTTTTGTATTCTACATAAAATTGTGCACATTTACATATATAAAATTTTATGTTACGGCTAATTTAAAATGGTGCAAACATTACCACAATCGCACGTATGATTTTTTCGGAAGAGTTACCGCACGGACGTAAAGAAAATGTTATTTTTTTCATAAATTCACCATAAATCAAAATATTGTGCTAGAGACTTCCAATTTGTTGCAAAAGGAAAGTAAATGCTTGAATATTATTAGAATATAAGCGTTTTAGCTTACAATTGCGTTTTTCGACCATTTCGGTAGAGTCAAAGTTGACCGAAGGTTGAAATTTTGGCAATTATCGTTATTTATATGAAAATATCTCAAAACTGTTAAAAGCTACAACCATGGGTTGTTTTTAGTTGTATTGTGCATGAAATTGTGCACATTTCCATATATAAAACTTTATATAACGGCTAATTTTAAAATGGTGCAAGCATTACCACAATCGCATGTATGATTTTTTTTCGGAAGAGTTACCGTGCGGATGTAAGGAAAAAGTTTTTTCATAAATTCACCATAAATTGAAATATTGTGCTAGAGACTTCCAATTAGTAGCAAAATTAAGGTAAATGATTGAATATTACTAAATATAAGAGTTTTTAGCTTACAATTGCGTTTTTTTTTCGAAACCATTTCGGTAGAGTCAAGTTGACCAAAGGTTGAAATTTTGGCAATTATCGTTATTTATATGAAAATATCTCAAAACTGATAAAAGCTACAATCGTGAGTATTTTATTGTTTGTATTCTACATAAAAATGCGCACATTTTCATATATAATACTTCATGTAACGGCTAATTTACAATGGTACAAAAATTATGTCAAAGTGACGAAATAATTTTTGAGATGTGTCACAGATACTTTTTAGTGCTGCAAGAAAGAAATTCGCGCTTGCGCGCCTGCGTAACGATTGTAAACAAAACAACACCTTGATCCGTGAACTCCCAGCATCCCCCAAGGCGCGTGATTCAAAAGTTTTAGGCTGGTAGGCCTATAAGTATTTTTTCCGCGAATTTTAAAAAAAACTTTTGTAAGTCGACGTAAAATACGCCAGTCGGCACACGGGAGACAAAAAATGTCGACGTAAAATACGTCCAGTCGGCGTAAGAGGGTTAAACTGGTGAGCAATACACTGAAGGTTTGCATGGCTAAAATAGGTGAAAGTAAATTTTAATTTTATTCAAAGATGCTAGTGGCGGTAGTCAAACTTTCTGGGTATAACCCATAGAGTTTCTCAAGGGTAAAGTTAAATTCAAATGCCTTGGTAAGGGCCCCGATGTTTTGTCTGGGACTTCAGACATCCTCTTAGGCGGAGGTAGGCAATGGACTGAAGGAAGAGGGTGAGTCCATCTGCTTTTGTACTGGTGGTGCAGCGGGGATCGTCTTGCTGCTGCTTTTTCATTGACTAACGACTAGTGAGCTGCGTTACGATTGGCTGCCTGGCTGTGGGCTCAAACCAGTTCCCAAGCGCATGCTCAGCAGTTGTGCTGATCTCAGTTGTGTGATGTCACTGTGACATAATCTCCTGCGACTGCATTTTCAGCAACACTAGGATGATAGGGAGAGCACCCAACCCTCACTGTCTGTGCCTTCTGGAGGCGTTACTCATTCAGGAGCAAAAGCCCTTTATGAATACGACGCAAGAGGCCTTTTTGGTCCCCGACCTGCATGTGAATAAACGCACCAGTAACAGCAAAGAACACCATATCACTGTCTGAAAATGCCCCAATTCAAGAAAATAAAACTGAAGATACCCTAACACTATCAGTAATACCAGCTGTGATGCCATGCAGCTGTTGACCAGTCAAAATGTAGCCTGTTATGATGTCACGCAACTGAGAAGATCGGGACAACTGCTGAGCATGTGCTTGGGAATGGTTTTGAGTCCACAGCCAGGCAGCCAATCATAAAACAGCTCGCTACTTGTTAGTCAATGAAAAAGTAGCGGCATGAAGACCCTGCTGCACCGCCTGTACAAAAGCAGACAGACTCACCCTCTTACTTCAGCCCATCACCTACCTCCGCCTAAGAGGATATCTGAAGTCCCAGACGAAACGTTGCGGCCCCTATCAAGGAATTTGAATTTAACTTTACCCTTGAGAAACTCTATGGGTTACACCCTGAAAGTTTGACTACTGACTCTGGCATCTTTGAATAAAATTAAAATTGACTTTCACCTATCATAGACATGCCAACCTTCGATGCGTTGCTCAGCAGTTTAAGCAACAATGAGAAAATCATAATTAAGAAGCTAGAGAAAACCTATATAAAATTAATGCAGCTGAGGCAGCAATTACTTTTAATAAAACACATTTAAAAGAAGGTTTACTTCCAGCATACAATAATAATAGATATATACGTATATATAACTGTAATGTCAAAATGATGCATACAAAGAATTCTTTCCCTCATCTTTCTTTTTAACTCCACCAGAAGCTCAAAGTCCAGAGCTGTCAAATATGTCAAGTAATGTGACAGGAGGGCGAAGATTGCTGATTATGTAACACTCTCTCTCTCTCTCTCTCTCTCTCTCTCTCTCTATACTGTGGTGGGATCACAAGCAAAGCAAAGCGATCAACAAGATCTTCCCACATTTACTTTATCGAACACGTCTGACAAACAGTTCCCCCAGCCACACTTTCCCCTTTACATTACTAATTATGCACAGGACAATTGGTTCAGCGAGATAAAGAAAAGACATGTACTCACCATATACTTGTTAAACTCAGGGTGAGACGCTGTGCTGTCCACTGGACATGGTCGTCGAGACAGAACCTCATCCAGTGGCACCCAGCACCAGACCAATAATTGCCGAATAATAATACCAAAGAACCAAACAAGCACCAACACCACACAAGTCGAACACAACACAACAAATCACTTCACGAACAAACACCAATCACATCAAAGACAACTTGACAAATCAACACACAAACAACCACCAATACTGTCGCCAACAAACACCTCACAAACACCAAAACACAAAATCAAATACAACAAACACTCTTCAGTTCAACAACAACCAGACAGACACATGCACAACAACTATACAACACTAATATCAATCGAATCACACAGTAACAACTGACCCTAAGCAGACTGCCTTATCTCCAAGACCACTGCCTTCTGTGACTGATCATAACAGACTCTGATCATAGAATGACTACCGCCTGCCCCAGCGACCGAATCCACACATGAACCCAACCACCCACCAACAAACAATCCATACGCTAACGACGCATCTACCAACTACGTTCTCTCTCTCTCACACACTTTTCAGAAAAACACTTACGCACTGACATACTATCATACAGCAACACCAAACATGAAACACAACATATTAAACTCAATTAGTCCCGACAACTACAAACAACCCAACGACGCTCTCACTTACTCTCACTCTCTCTCTCTCTCTATCTCACGCAACCTTCAAAGATGTCAAATGTAACTACCACATCACTCCTCCATATTACCTCCCCTGTTACATTTGACAACGTCTCCTTACACTCACAAAACCACACTAAATTGCCTTTCTCAAAACCCAAGGAAGCTCAGATGCAGGCCTCCTGGATCTTGTTTGAGGACCCTCATACACTCAGTTACATTGCCATTCACTTCTAAACTACTTTCATTCAGATTCCCACTATCTCCCTCACTACTATCTTCCCAAATCTTGTTCAGTACCTCATCTACACCTTCTAGCTCTGGTCCCAATATCTCCCTTATTTCTGCTACCAAACCACTCCGTTCATCCATACTTCTGTCAAACTCTTGCAAAGATTCAACCATACTATCAAATACAATAGTGCCTCAGGTTACGAAATTAATCTGTTCCGAAGCGGCTTTTGTAGCCTGATTTTTTCGTATCTAGAACTATGTTGTACATGTAAATTGCCTAATTTGTTCCAAGCCCTACAAAAACACCACAGTAAATTTTATAATAAAGCTAAGTTGACCAATGAACAATGAAATACAACAATTTGGGCCATTCAATACCTAACATAACCATGACTGTACCTGTAAATAAAGTGTATTAGTGTACAGGGTACAAGAAATACTGCACGTACATGTACGTATGTATGTAGTAAAATGTGGAACCTTACCTTTCGAGTGAGGCGATGTCTGAAAGTGATGACAGAGGAGGAGGGCAAATGGCAGAAAACATGAAAACTTTACTTTACAAAACGCATTAAAAAATGGCAGAAAACATTAACACTAAACTTTACAAAACGCGTTAACAAATGGCAGAAAACATTAACACTTCTTGATTATCTCCATGTTTGTCTCCATAGAAAGCATCCTCTTCTTTCCGTGAACTTCAGCAACATTCTTGGGACCCATGGCTAATAACGTAAGTAATTAAGTTCACACACAACATGATAAAATAACTTACAGTACAACGAAAGCGAAATCACTAACACAAATTTATGTTAACAAACGAAATATATGTGAACGAACAAATTCCTGGTATTTACGATAACGCTACCGCAAAAATTGGTCAAGGAATGCCTTTACATAGAGGCATGATGGGACAGATGCTGACCAATAGGAGAGCATCAGGAACCAATGGGAGAGTGGGAGGATGGTGGTGAGTCTACTGAGTTGGCAGCGCGCGAATTTTAAAATTGTTCTTGGCGGCCCGGGCGAATCTTGGACTTTACCCTTTCGCAACCTGAATTATTTTCATACATAGAAGCAAAAAATCTTCATCTTTGCTTTCGTAACCTGGATTTTCCATACGTAAGGACTTTCATATATAGAGGTTCCACTGTACTTCCTCACTACTTGGTTCCCTTCCCACTGAAATCCCACTTACCCCTGTCAGTTCAAACCCACACACTCTAAGTATCATTCATTCCCTCAAAGTCATCCATATTACATGCCTTATCAACCATTTGTACTCTTAACACTAACACCCTTATCATGCAGATCACATTTCTTCCTTCAATTCCCTTTCTCTACGTTCTTCCACTTTCTTCTAAACTCTACCAATGCTAACTGTCAATCTCCCAGACCCATTTGCTCACAGACACTCGACTCATACTTATTAACCCTCAACCATTCACTCATCGCATTCTCCCGAAGATAGTGTGTTACATCCTCCACCTATGGAGCTGGATTTGGTGTGCCCTAACCTCATCCATACCCCCACCTACTCGCAACTTCCCCAAAACAACTCAGTCCACTCGGTCCCATTTACAAAATCTTAAAAGGCCCCTCAAATTTCTCCCTTACCTTATTCACATTCACTCTTCCTATCTCAACCACCTCTTTCAATACTTTATCCCCAATCTTTAATCCTGAGCACTCACTGACAAACCCAAGTGCAGTCTGATAATCCTTTCACAATTTAACACATACTTAAAAGGAGACATACCTATACTCTTCTGCTGTGTGGCTTTATATACCCACACTGCACGTCCCACATACAAATCCCAATCATTGCCACATTTACTCATCATTCGCCAAATCTCAGTCATCGTTCTAAAGGTCCTTTCAGCCTAACCATTTACACTGGGCATATACAGAGTAGAATACACATGAACAATACCCCATTCTTTCAACATTTTTGCAGGCTTACACAGACACAAGAAAACATCACTTGCCCCACTATTTGCGCAACAGTTCCACTCCCCTTATCTTTGATGGTGACCACATAGGCAAATTTACTCATGTGATCAACAATCATAATTATTCCCACGTCCTCTCGCAGTCTTTGGTAATGAAACACAATCAGTCACAAGCATTTCCAACAGCTCTTTCATCTGCCATTGCAACACAGGCAGACTTGCATGCACACACTGATACTTTCCCCTCTGACAGTCTTTACATGTAACAGCCACATCCATACAAATCTTATTTAACCAAGGTGTATACAATCTCTCTCTCATGCATTCCCATAATTTATTCTTCCCCATATGCCCAAACTGATCATGCACCAACAAACATACTCACAGCTGACTCAGCAGAAAACACCGGCACATACACTTCCCTGTCATACATCCCTTCCTGATGCAAAAAGTACACTATATTTTTACACACTACAAACTGTTTAGCAACCCTCTTTTATATATCCAACTCACACGGCCAATCTTCCACACACACTCTTCCCAAAACGCATTGTCGCAACATACTTATCTCCAAGCACTTATGTTGCATTTGCTCAATCTCCCTCACTCAATAAATCATTCTCACTTCTAGCAATATCAATCATACCCACAAAGTTTGCTGCAAACATATTACTATCTTGAATCCTAGCTATTTTGCTACCCCCTTTCTAAGAATCCCGTTTCTTATATGAGGTGCCTGGCGGAGCAAGGGCGCAAGCTCCACTGTGGCCAAGATAGAGTTAGCAGTACAACATTTTTCCCCAAGTTTTCCTCTACCCATCAGTACTTCTTGTGTGACCTTAGGCTTGAAACATTATGGTCTAATATGTCATTGAACACAAGTACTTTTCCACTACTGCTTGAATTGGTAGAGACAACTACCACTCGAGAAAGCCGTAATATTCCTACTCCCTTCCTCAAGAAAAAAAGTTAAGTATATCTTAGTTTTACCAGACCACTGAGCTGATTAACAGCTCTCCTAGGGCTGGCCCGAAGGATTAGATATATTTTTACATGACTAGGAACCAACTGGTTACCTAGCAACGGGACCTACAGCTTATTGTGGGATCCGAACCACAGTGTATCGAGAAATGAATTTCTATCACCAGAAATAAATTCCTCTGGTTCCTTGTTGGCTGGAATGGTAGCCGAGCACGAAATGCACTCGACCAACGTGGAACTCCCTTCCTCAAGAGGCATCTGGTAATAGCCCCTTACCAAATCTAATTTTGTGACCACTTTCATCCCATGCATCTTATACACACAATCAGACACCACATTCATTGGAAATCGCTCCTTCACAGTCACTTCATTCACCCTTCTATAATCTACATACATCTACAGACTTCCATCCAGCTTACGCACAGGGACTCTGGGGCTATTCCAGGCACTCTCACTCCTCTCTACCACTCCCACTCTCTCAAGTTCCTCACCACTGCTCCTCAATCTCTTGTGTAATAGGTGCAGAAAAGTGACAGTGATGCTGATATATGGGGGTATTGTCTTCCAAAATTATTTTAAATTCAGGAAGCTTGAACCTGCTAAAATCCTCATCTCCATGGCTCATCACACCCTGCCTATTCCACAACATCCGCATCAATCACTCCCTGTGATCATCGCTAACATTTTCATCCATCCTAAATCGTTCTCTCAACTCATCATACTTCCAACTATCACCTTCCTCCACACTGCCTGTCATCACCTGCCGTACCCTGATGTACCTTTCATCGTCGTACTTACCAATGTGTTTAGCAACCCCACACAATCACCTTCATGTATACCCCGTGCTCACTTCTTCCTAGCACTCGGCAAGGAGGCCACAAAAATCCGAGGATTCTCCATGTCTTAGATCCTGTCATACACATGCACACTTGCTCTTACCAACTTGCTCACATCCACACCTTCAACTACATATTCACACTTGTCATCGTTGGTGATCCCAATACTATCCGACCACGCAATTTTCACACTAACAACGTCCCTGACCTCACGCGGCACTTTTATACTCTCTTTCGTAACCAAAGGCACTCCCTTCTTTATCTTACTGTCATATCTTACTGTTTATTCCCCCATCCCTATCCAAGTATAACTCCCCACATACATTCCCTTTCATATGGTTTTTGATATATTCGTGCTCGGACAGACCACCATCCCACACTTCTTCAAGAACCTGTACCCTAACAACATATTATTATTCCTTCCCTTGATCACATAAGAGTCACTTTCATCCATCACTACCCCCTTGATTTATATCCTCTCACGCAACATTCCCTCCACAGGCATACCTAAATTCCCTATTCCTCGTACCTCCCCTTTACACTTCCTAACCTCACACTCACTCCGCAACTTATCACATCCATTCTTAAAAGGGTTTTTTGGGTTTGATTGAGTTTGGGAGGAAGTTAGTTAGGGATTGTTCAGGTAAAGGGAAGCTGTTAACTGGATGGAGAGGCAAGAAAAATTATACTAAGCTGAGGTGGGATAAGCAAATGGTGGGAACATATGAGAGATTGAAAGACGAGGCTGCTAGAGATGTCACCTTGGCTTTTTGAGATAGTGAAGATGTGAGTAAGCTTGAGCTGTATATTGATGCAAGTAAGTTTAGTATGGGAGAATGTTTAATGCAGATGCAAGAGGTGAATGGGGAGGAACAGTCAAGAGTAATTGCTTATGTGAGTAAAGCTTTTAATAAAGCAGGGCAGAACTATTCAGTGGTTGAGGAGGAGCTTGCGGCTATAAGGTTTTGTGTGAAAGCGTTGAAAGTGTTTTTGTATGGGGTAAAATTTGTCATAAGGATGGACCATTGGCCATTAGTGTATATGATCAAGAAGGAAAGTGTGAATGCTAGGATCGTAAGGACGATTGAGGATTTGAGTGAGTTTAATTTTAGGTTCAAATATGCGCCAGGGAGTAAAAATGTGATTGCTGATACAATGTCTAGGATGCATGGTAAGGGTGACGGTATTGTGAAAAGTGACTGGAATCCGAGTAGTGTACCTGAGGGTTTAGTTATAAAAGGGAGGTTTCAAGGGGGCGACAATGTGTGTGAATGTTTGTTTTCAGCATTGAAAGACTTGGGGACAGAGCGACCCTTCTACAGTTTTGTCACAGCTTAGGCATAGTGATAAATCGGGAGAAGCCGCAGTTGGATCCAAGTCAACGGCTGGTGTTTCTGGGAATGGTCATAGACACAATAAAAGCCAGAGTATTCCCAAGTGACCAGAGAGTAGAGAAATGCAAACAAGTGGTGAAGGCCTTTCTAGAAAAACAAACACAGCCAGCAAAACAGTGGCAGGTAGTACTGGGAGTTCTAACTTCCTTGGAGAAGCTAGTACCACAAGGGAGGTTACACCTTCGGTCTCTACAATGGAGGATGGAGTTCTGGTTGTCAATAGTAGGTCACCCGTACGAGCAGATTCCCTTGTCGGCAGAAGTGAGGAAAGACCTGCTGTGGTGGGTGAAGGACAGCAATCTGACAGTGGGTGTTCCCCTTCAGCAACCCTCACCGGATCTCTTGCTGTTCTCAGATGCGTCACTAGAAGGTTGGGGAGTGCATATGGAGGAGCTGATGGTTTCAGCGAAATGGAGCGGCGAGGACAGGAAACTCCATATAAACGTGCTGGAACTAAAAGCAGCGTTTCTGGCACTACAGGAATTCCGGGAGAGGGTGCAGGGACATTCAGTGGTTTTAATGTCAGACAACACCACAGTAGTAGCTTACATAAACAAACAAGGAGGTCTAGTGTCTTAACAGTCACATATGATGACAGTTCAACTTCATCAGTGGGCTGTAGAGAATGTGGTAGACATCAGGGCCAGATATATTCCGGGAAAAAGAAACGTGGTGGCTGACAAGTTGAGCAGAAGGGATCAGATCCTGGGAATGGAGTGGTCCTTGCACCAACAAGTTGTGGACAGAATGCTCAGGTTGTGGGAAAGGCCGATCATAGACCTATTCGCAACCAGGTACAAGAAGTTGGGAGTGTATTGTTTGGTAGTCCCGGACGTAGAGGCAGTAGCAGAAGACGCTCTACAACACCCATGGGACAATCTGGATGTCTACGCAATTTCCTCCATTTTGTCTAATTCGTCAGGTTCTGAACAGGGTAATGCGGTCTCAGAACCTCAGAATGACTGGTAGCTCCGTTATGGCCAAAGGGGAATGGTTTCCGGACCTCTTGGAACTCCTGATAGACGTACCAAGAGAGTTACCTCCATGGAACAACCTGCTATGTCAGTCTCACGTGGAGAGGTACCACCGGTCGGTGAAGTCCCTATCACTTCATGGGTGGAGACTGTCGAGTATCTCTTGCGAGTGAGAGGGTTTTCGCAAAAAGCAGCAGCACACATGGCAGGAAATATCAGAAAGTCATCGGCAGCAGTATACCATGGGAAATGGTCAGCATACTGTGATTGGTGTTGTAGAGGGAACTTGTCTCCACTCGGTACCACTATTCAGCAATTAGCAGACTTTCTGATATATTTCAGGACAGAAAGGCATATGTCTGTGTCTGCGGTGAAGGGGTACAGGGCGGCTCTAGCCTCGGTCTTACGCATGAAAGGCGTGGACATTTCATCTTCATGGGAGTTGGCCATGTTTATGAAGAGCTTTGAGCAGTCATGTTTACCAAAGGAACTGAAAGCCCCAGATTGGGATTTGACCATGGTACTGAGTAGTCTGACAAAACCCCCCTACGAACCACTAAGGCAGTCCACAGATAGGAGCCTGACCCTAAAGACAGTCTTCTTATTGGCCCTAGCTTCAACCAAAAGGGTGGGGGAGCTACATGGCCTGTTGTCTATGGTAAAGCACTCTAGAGGTTGGAAGTCAATGGCATTCGAATTTGTGCCAGAATTCGTGGCCAAGACTCAAAACCCATCAGTAGTGGACGGCAGGTTTGACTCTTTTTCCATACCTTCTCTAGCTGATTTTGTAGATAATGACTAAGATGAGATGCTTCTGTGTCCTGTCAGGGTAACAAGAGAGTACTTAAGGAGGACAAGGCACCTCAGGCCCGGGTGCAGGAGGTTGTTCGTAAGTACATGACGGAACAAAAAGGAAGTGTCCAGGAATACGATATCGTTTTGGCTAAAAGAAATGATCAGGAATGCCTACATGACCGAAGGCAAAGGGTCAGATAGCCAGGAGAAGGCTAGGGCTCATGACATTAGGGGGCTTGAGTATTTCTTTGGCATTCAAGAAGAATATGTCTTGTCGAGAGAATTCTGAAAGCTGGTGTTTGGAAACGCCAAACGACTTTCACTTCCTTTTATTTAAAAGATGTTGCCCATAGATCCTTGGATACCTTTTCCTTTTGTCCAGTGGTGGCGGCCCAGCAAGTGGTATAGCTCATCCAGTACCCCTGGTGGGTCAGTTTGTGTCTAGTCTAAGATGAAGGTATGAAAGTAGAATGAATGGGATGACTGGTCTTTTTGTCTTTACTACTTTCTTTCTACTCCTTTACCTACGGGCAGTATGAAGGAGAGTACCATCATGAGGTGGAACGGACTAGATGCAGGTGAGGTGGTCAGCCATACTGTAAAGTTATGTTAGAGTATAGCATACTTTCCAGTAGCAACACACCCCTCTCAGTAGTTGGAAGGGAGGGGTGATGGTAGATCCTGACACAAGGGACAAAAGTGGTTTATGAGAATAGGGGGTCCCCTATTTCCCCATAGTTTATAAACCATGACGATACCAGCACCCAGTGAGGGAAACCAATAGATCTCCTTATATCTTTGGTTCAAAGGTTATAGTCCATTCTCTTAGAATTCTCCTAATATTCGGAAATGGATTTAGGTGGCAAACTCCCAGTCAGTTACAGACTTATCTCCCTCCAATAAGTAAGTCTATCCTAATGTTAAGACCGAAGGTTTGTTTCGTATATGAACAAATGACAAATTTGTAACTAATTTGTATTTTTCATAGCTAACAAACCTGAGGTCTTAACAGTTAAAGGGCCCACCTCGAACCACCCCTCTAGCAGTCTAACTGGGTTAGAAGTATAACTGGCGGGTCGGTCACACGACGCCGAGGGCATTCTGGGTATACATGCCCCGTGACCTGGTATAGATGCCAATAATCCCTGGATCGCACAAGTTTAATTTAATTCTACCGGTTTCCAGCTTGGCGCTGGTAAATCCTAATGTTAAGACCTCAGGTTTGTTAGTTATGAAAAATACAAATTAGTTACAAATTTGTAATTTTTCAAGAAATTCACCATAAACCAAAATATTGTGCTAGAGACTTCCAATGTGTTGCAAAATGAAGGTAAATGATTGAATATTACTAGAATGTAAGAGTTTTAGTTTACAATTGTGTTTTTTGACCATATTGGTCAAGTCAAAGTTGACCAAAGTTTGAAATTTTGGCACTTGTCGTGATTTATATGAAAATATTTCAAAATTGATAAAAGATACAACCATGGGTTGTTTTTTTTATTGTATTCTACATGATATTGTGCACATTTTCATCTATAAAACTTTATGTAACAGCTAATATAAAAGGGTGCAAACATTACGACAATGACAAAATTTATGATTTTTTTGGCAGTTACCGCGCGGAAGTAAGGAAAAGTTTTTTTTCAAAATTTTACCATAAATCGAAATATTTTGCTAGAAACTTCCAATTTGTTGCCAAATGAAGATAAATTATTGAATATTACTAGAATGTAAGAGTTTTAGCTTATAATTGCGTGTTTTGACCATTTCGGTCGAGTCAAAGTTGACCGGAGGTTGAAATTTTGGCACTTATTGTGATTTATATGAAAATATTTCCAAACTGATAAAAGCTACAACCATGGGTTATTTGTTGTTGTATTCTACATAAAATTGCGCACATTTCATATATAAAACTCTATGTAACGGCTAATATAAAACGGTGCAAAAATTACGACAGTGACAAAAGTATTTCTGAGATGTGTCGCTGATGCTTTTTAGTGCGAGAAGAAAGAAATACACGCATGCGCGCCTGGGTAACGCTTGTAAACAAAACATCAGCTTGATCCGTGAACTCCCAGCATCCCTCAAGGCGCATGATTCCAAATTTTTTGCCAAGTAGGCTTATAACTACTTTTCCGAGAATATTTAAAAAATTCTTTTGAGTATGTATTCTATGTCAATTAAGCACACGACAGACAATTTCAGTCGACGTAAAATACGCCTATTCATCCAATAGGCATTTAAGGGTTAATGTTTACAGCACATTTAGACAAGTAAAATGATAATCAATGGGACTCGATAATATGCTCAGGGTAGCTTGAAACTAAAAAAGTTGACAGTTGCACTGAAATAGGATGAAAAATTTTAGCCTCCAACATCTTGAGCAGCATTTCAGAGTGCTGAAAACATTTGAACACACTAGCACTGTACCTAAATCTGTATGAGAGAGACCCAAGGGGAGCTCAACATATCCAAGTTCAGTTGGTGAATGAGTTCTATTTGTCAGATTCTCAGCAAGTCCATAACAGTGAAGAACGTGCAATTAGGAGTTGTGGAGAACATAAACACAATGTGGAGAACATAAACAAAATGTGGAGAACATAAACACAATGTGGAGAACATAAACACAATACGTATCTATTGTTAGTAGATACGTATTGTGTGAACCAGAGTGATTTGACACTCATGTTGCCTACACAGTGGGCATCACACACCTGGATGGGTATGAGAGTCTGCATAATCAACCCTTCAAAAGGTAGATTTCTGAATACAGTTGGATAAAGAATTTTCTATGAGGATGGTACACTCAGTCCCGGGTTATCGGCGGTCTCGGTTAATGGTGATCCAGTTTTATGGGGCTTGTCTAGCGCCATAAAATCGGCAATTTGTGGTGTCATAACAGGTTGAGTTTCGGTGCTGATAATAGTTATGGCACCACAACATACTTAACAGAGGCGCCATTAACTGAAACTCTGCGCCGTAACCGCCATTAATTGCCGAGTTTCGGTTAATGGAGGTTTTCGCTTATCAGCACCCTTCCGAGAATGGAACCCCCACTGATAACCGGAGACTGCCTGTAATGGGACTCCAACAAATCTTGAAGTCTGGACAACAAAGGTCTTAGGTATTTGTGGCAAGGTTCCAAATTGAGACTTGGAGTTCAGGTACCCCTAGTAGTGGATATGAAGTGCAATGTTTATAACTTGATCATTCCCAGCTAGAAAAGAGCACATGAGCTCCATGTCATGTCTAACATATCAGCTTGAAATTCTCAAGAGAGAGAAAAAGTAAAGACTTCATTCTCAATTGAAAATTATATTCTTGGCTAATACTGCACAATTTTTAGCAAAATAGCATAAGGAAAACTAGAAATCTGTATACAGGGAGCAGGAAATTTTATTAAGAATTTATATTTTATGCATAGTTTTCTGATGGCATTCAATCTTTACAGGAATAATTCATGGGTCGCTGGAGAACATGAAGGTGTTGTGATGACTTGTGGAGATCAGTTAACTCATGACCTGAAAGTCATTAATCCTCTTAATGGCACAGTTGATCCTCACTACCACTGTGGCCGTTCAAATAACACACCAACAGAGCAACCCAAACCTCATGGTTTTATTTCGTTAACATTGACCACAGCACTTTGCAAAAACATTCATTCCTGCTGGAATACACTCATTAAGAAACACTTAAATGAAGAAAGGTTGGTATATTTTGTTAATAAGTCAAGTTTAAATATTTTTTGGAAAATTGTGGCTCTCATTTCATATAAATATATTTAGCTTTTCCTGATTTCCTTGAATGATTGTTTGTACTGTACTTTATCAGTACTATTGTATTTTGCTTTAGTTACTTGTAAACTTCAACTGTTTTTTGTGGGGAATTTTATGAGAGGCATTCAGTTTATATTCTCTTTAGACTCTTGAGACTTACAAGTTCTTTGCATACAGTTTATAGAATTGTATAATTACAGATATTGCATAATTGTATTTTCAGAACAATGCCAAGTGATAAGACAGCGGATCATTACCTGAGTGAAGTTGACATACGCATTCAGCCATTTGATTGTGTATGTTTTCCAGCATCCTTGCATATTTTTGCAACTGTTTATGAACCCTGGTTGCAGTTGCAAATCCCAAAAAATTTAATGAATACTGGGAGAGCTGTTTCCAAGACCCCTTTGGGTATGCAATTAAACAATCACACACTGCCACTGGTGTATCTTCATGCAGAGACCATCCGTCTCTTCCTCCCATCACGTGACACGTCTAGTGAAGATGCTTCTGTTCAGAATATGTTCCTTATACAGCTCGATTCTACCATGATTACTCCTCAGGTAGATAATCCACTCTCTCGTATCATGATTCGATCAGATATTTTCCATATGGCAGAGCGAGCTAGAATATTGGGTGTGCCAGGATCTGAGGTGGAAGATCGACAGTACCAAATTGATCTCTCAGGATTTAGTGTCAGCACAGGTAATGCAGACTGTTTTACGTATTTATCATAAGGAAGTGTAAATTTTTAAGTACTTACAGTACTAATTGCTGTTTCAGTGCATTTTTTGTAATTGTAAAGTGAACTGGAAATTATGTATAATGTAGTATTTATGTGTTTAATTTATACACAGGGTCTTGGTATGATTTAGTTCATGTGAAAGGAGGCCGCCCTCGGAGTTCATCAGGAGAGCGGCTTCGAGTAATGGGAGAAAACCCAGCTCTTGAATGGAACAATTATGATCCAACACAGGACAACAAGAACACAGATATAATCCTTCATCCTTTCATTGCTAGGTAGTATGTTTAGGAAATTTGTGTAAGAAATACAAAAGTAAGGGAATATTATATTTTCAAGTACATATTCTCTCATGATGTGGTGTAATTCTTCATTTGAGGATATTGACATTTATCTTATAGTTTTTTAATTTCACAGATTTGATAGCAGAATCATTGCTGCTCCAGCCATTGTTTACCGAGGAAATGAAGAAGGTAATGAAAACATTTCAAATGTTTTGGTGGCAGGACATTCATTGGAGATTAATGCTACATCAGATATAGACTTGCACATTAGCTTGCCACAGTTCACACTGCTTCAAGAAATTATTGAAGACACAACCAGGTAATTCAGAGAGCAAGTTTTTTTTTTATTGCATTTTAGGGTTAAGAAATTTAGAATGTGTTATAGACAGTTCTTGTAAATAGGTTCCCTCAATTCCCATATGTACCTTGCATAAGTCGTAGTGTAATATGCACATATTTTTACGGAAGTAAAAAGTCCAGTTGACTTACTAGCTTCAAATTCATCCTTATTACCTAGCTGTGTGTAAACTTAATGTAGTCATTGCAAGTACAAGTTTATAGTTTACTCTTTATGTATGTTGATTTACTAATCTTGTAATAGATATTTACAGAAATTTATATTTATAATGGTAAACTTGGGCAAAAGATGAAGTAGAATTATAAGGACAGAGGTGTAGTAGTAGTAGTAGTAGTAGTAGTAGTAGTATTCATCATCATCATCATCATCATCATCTCATGATAATAATAATAATAATAATAATAATAATAATAATAATAATAATAATAATAATAATAATAATAATAATAATAATAATATTGGTAGTAACCCTTCACTTAAGCATATTTTATTGATTTTAATTGCTGCTACAATGCTATTCAGCTTAAAGTAATCCTTTTCTAATCTTTGGGTGTTGTCTTTATCTTCTTTTTGAAGGCTGAAGATGAGATGTCATAATTTCTCTGCTGCTTCTTTTGCCATTTCTTTTTTTCCTCCTGACATTTCGTTCCTCCTGGGAACATCTTCTGAGGTCTGATTCTAGTGAGAGTCTGTGTTGGAATGACTCCCTTTTGTGTGTGATGCTGGCTTTTATGCTGGACTCCAGGCTTTTTGACTGCATGTGGGAGCCAATGAAAATAGGGTCGGTTAGGTAAGGGCCAATGAAAAATAGGGTCTGGTTAGTGCTCAGAATGTTGGCCTCTGATTGGCTGAGTTTGTGAGCCAATGAAAAATAGGGTTGGTTTAGTGTTCAGAATGCTGGCCTGAGATAGGCTGATTTGCCTGAGAGGCCAGGGAAGCTCTGTTCATGTGGCACTGGTGCTTGGGCTACTGTCTCCTGACGGTGATAGCTTCTCTTCTTATAGTCCTTTGTTCAGGGCTTGTTTCTCCTGTAGGGGTGCTCTTTTTCCTGTAGGGGCTTGTCTTCCTGCAGATGCCTCTCCTTCTGTTTCTCCTCCTCCATTGTCTCTTCCTTCTGTTGGGACGCCTGTAGGCCTGTGGGGGTTTGTCCTCCTGTAGGTGCACCTTCAGGAGTTAGGGATGTGTCTTATTTGAGTGGGGAGCAGAAATGGCTCCTGGGTTGTATTCAAGGAAGGACAGTGTTTCAGTATCTGGCACAGTTTATGATTCTAATTATAGATACAGGCAGTCACCAGTTATCGGCGGACTTGGTTAATGGTGATCTGGTTTTATGGAGCTTGGCTAGCCGCCATAAAATCGGCAATTTATGGCGCCATAACATGGCGAATATCGGTTATGGGCGCCATATTGCACCGAGTTTTGGTTATCGGCACATTATTTCACTATAACATACGTAACTGAGGCAACATTAACCAGTTATCGGTGCCATAAATCACAGACTTTTGGTTAATGGCGGTATTTGCTTATCAGTACCCTGCCAAGAAAGGAACCCCTGCTGATAATTGGGGACTGCCTGTATTAGTTGCTGTCGAGTGGGATGTTGCTTGGTGTTGCAAAATGATTGATTATTGCACCTTCCTGTCTATGGCATGACAGTCTCTGACAGTTTCTTGGTAGTCATACCAATGTAAGATTCACGACATCCATGAACGGGGCACTGGCATTGGTATACTACTCTGCCGGAGGGGGTCAGTTACAGGAGGAGCTGGGTTGTTTTTCATTATGAGGGATGACATCATTTTTTTTGTAGTAAAATTTACTACAAAACGAAGAAGACGTCATCCCTCATAATGAAAAACAACCCAGCTCCTCCTGTAACTGACCCCCTCCGGCAGAGTTAATGTAGTCTACCAGTTCCTGTGCTCCATTCATAGATACTGTGATTCTTACTTTGGTATGACTGACTACCATGAAACTGTCAGAAACACTCATGCCATGGACAAGTAGGAGCAATTATCAATTATTTTGCAACCCACTACCAGCAATGTCCAACTCGACAGCAATTGCTGTCTGCAACTAGAATCATTGACTGTGCCAGTGATGCCAGGTTCATTCAGATGCTGGAAGCCATGCAGATACTGAATTCTGCTCCCCACTCAAATAAGATGCATCCCAAATGCAACTCCTGAAGAAAGATGCCCTGAAGAAAGAGACAATGGAGGAGGAGAAACAGAAGTAAAAGCACCTGCAGGAAGACAAGCCCCTACATGAGAAAGAGCACCCCCTACAGAAGAAAGAAGCCCTGGACAAAGGACCGTAAGAAGAGAAACTATCACCATCAGGAGACAACAGCCCCAATGCCCTGAACAGAGCTTCCCTGGCCTCTCAGGCAAATCAGCCGATCAGAGGCCAGCATTCTAAACACTAAACCAACCTTATTCATTGGCTCATAAACTCAGCCAATCAGAGGCCAGCATTCTTAGCACTAACCAGATCCTATTTTTCATTGGCCCTTACCTAACTGCCCTTATTTTTCATTTGCTCCCACATGCATTCTAAAAGTCTAGATCCCAGCATATACACCAGTGCCACACACTAAAGGAGTCAATCCAACACTGACTCACTGGAATCAGACCTCAGGAGATGTTCCTAGGAGGAATGAAACATCAGATGAAAAACCAGAAATGGCAGAGGAAGCAGCAGAGAAATTAGGACATCATATCTTCAGCCTTTCAAAAGGAGAAAAAGACAACATTGTACTACTACTACTACTACTACTACTACTACTACTACTACTACTAATAATAATAATAAGAACAACAACTTTTTATACAGGCTCATCACACAGATGGTTGCAAGTGGGAAAAAGGGAAGGGCAACCCATCCACCTCGAGACATTCAAGACAGTGGTGTTGACTGTGACATATCCTCTGTTGAGTTGACGAAGGGGATGGTTAGTCAGAAGACCTCTGGTACTGCCATATCTTGGTCCTTTGTTCCCATTGAGTTGCTGATTACAGGAGGAAAGATTACTGCCAGCGTGTTTGACAGAGGCTACTTGGAAGAAGGGCAGAAACTTAGCGTTAAGGTAAATTCTTGGAGTGTCACTTGTTGACCCACTGAAAATTAAATTATTTTTGTGAAAGGAGACATGAGATTGAAGAAATCAGGAATAGTTGTATTTGTACCGAGATATTAATATGTGAGGAACTTCTTTTTGGTGATGGAAATTACAAATTTGTTGCTATGACTGAATTCTTTATGCCTCTTTGGGCAGATAAACACGTGGGTTTTAGTTGATGTGTAGTTTAAATGTCCATTGAAAAGTAATTTGACTGAGAAAAGGGCATTATGAAGAGGAAAATCATCTGAAAATTTTAAAGCCATTAAGGCTAGATAAAGCAGCTCTCCATCCTCAAAACTTACAGTTTTTGACAAGTAACTTGCTGAGTAATTACATAGCTATTAGTTTCATTTATTTGCAGCAGTTTAGGTTCAAATTTTTTGGTAGCGACACTGATATTGTGTAGGTGACACCAGTCCCATCCCCTAGCATGAGGGTTAGGAACGACACAGCAGACAAGCTCATTCCATTTCTTGGACTCCAGGTGATAACATCTGTTATTGGCAGCAATTGTTAATTTTTTGCTGGTTATTTACCGGACTTCGGTATCCAAACTGAAAGTTGAGTAGCTTCAGGTGAAAGCTTCAGGCTGAGTTTTCCTTAATTTTCTTGTTTCTTCCTGAAGTTGTACATCAGTAGTTCACTTTTATAGCTAAGTTGCAGTTAATTGATTAACTACTCTTTGCTGAGTGGGGGATTATAATGGAAACATTGGTTTATCAAACCAGTGTTTATGTATGTTACAGTCCTGATATTATTCAGTTATACCATTTAGGTAGCGAACTTACTATCTTATGATCAACTCATCTTTACAATGAATAACGTAACAACGTAAAATGTGCTGAGTTGATAGGCAAGAAGTGTAATAATGTAAGCGTTGCATGCGGTACTGGAATGATTTTGGTGTTGATTTTAATTCTGCAAGGCATTTCATGCAGGATTATTATTTATTGTTAATAAAGTTCTGGTTTAAGTTTTTCACCTTTTGCTTAATAGCAAATTTGCAGTCTTTTACTCGCTACTGTAGCGAAATTGTAGTAAATTTTCAATGTTTATCACTTTCCAGAATTGTGTAAGTGAAAGGGTATAATGTACCAGGAGAGGATTTTAGTTGTGATAGGCTTTTGGAAACAGCATAGCCAAGATCCCAGTAAAAGCAAGAATAGAGTTATAGAATATAAGAAGCACTTTACGTATATTGAAAACATACAAGGACCCACTAGAGAGGGAATCAACCCTGTGGGGGGCTGTACATAAAACCAATCATGGGAACAAAGTAAAGGGGCTTTAGCGGTGCCTACACTGACCCTGGACACAGATAGCTACTAGCTAGCCCAACAACTTCGTATGTCTGGCGCCAAAGCTATTAGCTCACCTGGCGCCGAACTAATACCTGGTTGATCCTATCTGTAGTGATTTGCTTAACTCAAAAATAAGTCATGCATTTACTGTTATACAGGTAACTGAGTGCCCAGTTGTGGCTGAGCTGCTGTAGTGCCCATGTTTCCATTGGGGCTGGGCACACATGGAAAGCTGAGCGAGTGCCCTTGTGGCAGCTGAGCGGGCGCTCATTGGCAGCAAACGCCCAGTGGGAGCTGAGCATGTGCCCATTGGCAACTGAGCGAGCGCCCAGTGGCAGCAGATGCCCAATGGCAGCTGATGCCCAGTGGTAGCTGATGCCCAGTGGCAGCAGATGCCCAGTGGCATCCGAGTGAGTGCCCAGTGGTGACTAAGCACTCGGTAGTGGCCAAACGCCAAGGGGGAGCCGAGTGATTGCCCAGTGGGGGCTGAGTGAGCTCCCAGAGGGAGCTAAGTGCTCTATACAGTAGTATATACAAGCTACATAGGTGCCATCTACAGCTTGAATTGTTTTCCTGTGATACATTGGCACCATGCACCAGATAATACTCTGTGCCAGCTCCTTGTGTTTTTCTCTCCTGCCACTAGCCTTTCTTTTTATCCACTTGCTCCTGTGCCTGGCTCCTTTGCTTCCTTCCCATACCTTTGCCAGTTTGTGTTGGGATTAGTAATGTTAACCCTGTGATAGTGAAGTATTGTGCAGTGGAGGAGGTGGCTATTCGTACCTCGATTCTCCTAGACAGAAGGTCCCTGTCAGACTCCCATGTACCTGGGAGGAGGCAGATTGGAAGTCTTAGGGAGGTTGGGGGTTACACATGAGTAGTCACCCCCTCAGTTGAACATATTGCCAGTCCCAGGTATGGACAGACAGCCATTGGAAAGGTGTCTTACTGGATGTGTAGTGGAGGATGTAGCTATCTGGCCCTATCGAATCTCCTAACCCAATCCTTGTCATGCTCCACTAAACTTGGGAGGAGGCATACTGTCACTGTATGGGGTTCATAGGGGTTTGCTCCTGGAGAGTTACCCCCTCACTCGAACCTGTTTTCTGTAGGTTTCGATGGACAACCATTGAAAAGGAGTCCATAAAGCGCGCTTGCCCTGACTTCTTGAGTTATGGATCCTCCCTGACTTCTTGAGTTATGGATCTTAGCATTGTGTCTTCGTCAGTGGGGGAGGCGGCTGTCTGTTCCAGCAGCACTCAAGGTCACTGTTATACTTCCCTACATCTGGGAAGAGGCAAACCGTAAGTCCAAGGGAGGCTGGTTGGGTTTACCCACCAGCACCTGCCTCCTCAACCAAGCCTGTTGTTCGCTCCCAAGACTCGGAAGACAGTTGCTGGAAAGGCGTTCAGTGAATGTTCATAATTTATCGTCTAGTGACTCGACTCCTGACTTGTGTAGGCACTATTGGCATGCTTGGAAGTTTTCCAGACCATTGAAAAGGCCAGCAGCCCCGGAGTGCGAGCTCCTGCTGCCGTGTAAGCACTCTTGAGATTAGAAGCTTAGTCCTAAGTATTCTTGCAGTTTTTTGGGGACAAGAAAGTGTAGCCGCTTGAGTTGTTTGTACCTGTGCGTTCCCACAAGAAGGTGTCTGAGCCCCTAGTTTGTTCCGATACGTAATACAAACCATCGGTCCTTTAACAATAGGAAGTAGCTAGCGGCAGCTGGAACGGTCGTAAGCTTCGAACAAGGGGAGAACGGTAGTTAACTGCTTGTCCGATCGTCGCGCGCCGCGCGACTGGGAGGTGAAACAAACACTTTTGCTTTCGGCCGTGTGAGGATAGGACGTGCTTGTCATCGCTCTGCCCGCTTTGTCGTTTGCTTTGAGTATCAGCCCTCTTTTTCCTAGTGTAATTGAGAGTATATGATTGTAAGTACTTTTACATTTCTTTTTTCATTGCAATAATGAGTGATCAAGAAATGGAGATTTCGCCGCGCCCCCCAGTCGCCCGTAGTAGTGTGTTCCCGGGCTGGAGGGGCGTAAATGCGGCAGATTCAGATCATTTGTGGATGTGGATCCACACGAAGTTTGTACTCGTTGTCGGGGGCGAGAATGCTCCTGCAACGAGCCATGTGTAACATGTATGAATTGGTCCGAGGCGCAGTGGGTTTCTGTACGAGGGCAGGAAGAGACGTAGGCCGCCAAAGAAGTCATCGGAAAGTCCAGTGACTCCTTTGGTAATGGACACTTCGTCTTCTTTCCTGCCCCCCGGCCAGCCCCCACGTTTCGCGCCTTCCCCTGCGGGGGGGGTAGCGGAGTCCTCCTCTCTCGATCCGTCGAGTGTGGAGGAGGGCGCCCGTACCCGACGTCCAGTTGTATTCGGGGTCTTCCGTCCGCTCTGGGTGGGTTTCTTCTCCCCCAGACGCGAGGAAACCCCTCTGACTAACCCGACTGTTGCTTCTTCCGCAGGTGTGCCATCAGCGAAGGACGACCTGGGACAGGTGTGGGAGTCGCTGGGACTGCAGGGAGTGCCTAGTATCCAGGGGTTGATTCAGCGGTTGGCGGGGTCGGCAGTGGTCACTCATGGTACGGTAACCACTACCACTACCACCATATCTACACCAGCGTATGACATGCCACCGCACTTGGTGTATACACCACATGTAATGACGGTGACACCCACGGCTGCAATACACAAACCTATTACTGCCGTACCAAAAGAGCACGGTGCCACCGCCACCTGGGTTCTTTGTGTTGCCGACCCCGGACTTCCGCTGCCCCAAGAGTACCCCCCTAGACCTGCCGCCAGTGCCGAGAATGACGGTAGCTGCCGACAGGACGCCTGGCTCTCCTGTGGTTCCTGCCGTGCCTGCCGTACCTGTTGCTGTCCCTGCTGCTCCTTCCTTTTCAGATAATGTGCATGCTGTTCCTGCTGTTCCTGCTGTTCCTGGACCTGTTCCTGTCGTTCCTGCTGCTGGTGGTGCTGTTCCAGTCTCAGGTCTTTCCGGACAGGTTGCAGTTCGGGCCCTGTTGCTTCGGCAACTGCCCCGGCTCCCTCCTGGATGGAAGACCTGACGTCTGTCCTGCGGAGCCTGGCCGCGAAGAAGAAGAGGAAGAAGAGGAAGGTGTTGTCGTCGTCTTCGTCGTCTTCTTCGTCGTCTGCTGCCACCTCTTCCCCTTCGACTTCTAAGGCTAATCAGCCGAAGAAGAAGAAGGCTGCCTCCTCCCCCCCTAAGAAGACTCCTTCGGGATCTTCTAAGGGCCCGTCTCGCTCAGGCGAGTCGGGGAGCTCTTCTGCTGGTCCTCCTGTTCCTTCGGGAACGGGGCCCGTTCTCTTCCTCTGCAAAGAAGAAGACGACGGGGACCAGAGGTGTACCAGCCTCGGCTGGTACGTCCTCCCACCTGGTGTTAGCGGTCCTGCCGCTAAATCAGGTTCCGTCTCGGCCGCTTCTCGTTCGCGAGAAGTGCCGAGTGGACGCTCTTCCACCGTCCAGCCAAAGTTTTGACGTCCGAGCTCGCTCGCCGTCAAGACAGCGGCGCGGAGCAGAAGACTGGCGAGAGTCGTGCACACGACTCTCGCCAGGCCAGTGGACGCTCTCGCAGCGACCAACTGGCTGCTCGGGTTGACGTGACGGTCGCTGACCAGCCACGGGTTGAGGCGAGGAAGGGGTCCCCGCTCCCCAGCGGCCGTCGGTACCCAAGCCACGGCTGGTACCAGCGGCTCTGACGGCTGACCGAGACGGACGCTGGCCGGTCCTCGCCGCGACAGAGAGCCTAGCAGGTCACCTGACCGCCGCTCCCATAGGACCGGGCGGAGACGGTAACCAGAAACAGCTCGCCTGACGCTAGAGATCACGCGTCGACGTTCTCAGCCGAGCCTCTCGCCCCAGGCGAGCGGCAAGGCTAGGCCTGCTGCTCGATCGCCACCGCGGGTTGACGATCAGCAGCAGCCCACCCTCCCACGGCACGCTGGTCCTGCCAGCGAGCGAGGGGGGAGCGTCAGGTCTGCCTCTCCCGTACCTTCAACCTCCTCGGGCTACACCGGGAGGAGCGAGGTACCGAGGAGTGATCACGAGAGGTGCGCCGCTCGCGATCCCGCTATGACGCCGTATGGCTCAGGCACGGTTTTAGGACCGACCAGAACATACGCGCAAGTAGTTGGAGGTGACCGTCAGGGGTCTGCCGCTGTTCCTCCTTCTGAAGGAGGAGTATCACGGGATCTGTTCTTGCTGGAGGGACTGGGACGGTCCTACTCCACAAGACGCAGTCAACTCCCGAGATACAGAGGAACTTTGCATAGGTCATTAAGCTGATTTCGTAGCATAATGACCTTGCGGAAGGATCGCCGCTACCACCGGCAGAGCCCACGTCCCGGCTCGAGTCATTTTGGGGTCCTAAGAGGGCAACCCAAAATGATGGTGGGGTTACCGCAATCAGAGCTTGCAGACTCAGTCCTGGATCAAGTTGAGAATCTTGTCTCAGGACGGGAGGATTCGCTGAAATCCGGACGGTCCTTCTAAGCTGCTTCCTCCTCCTCTACAGCGTCAGAGGCGATTCTACGTGCCTTCGGAAGACCCGATACTGCCGAAACAGGTTAACCCGGAGTTAGCGAGGCTGACTCCAGGTGTGTCCCTGCAGCAGCTCCTGTCGGAGAACCTCTGGTTCTCGCAGCAGGAGGCACTTGCCCTGGAATCTACCGCTTATGGCAGCGTTCCAGGCAGTCTCTTGGTTGGATTTGTGGTCCCTCACAATATCCAAAGTAGCGGCCGGCTCTGGGAGTTCTGCTCTCGAAGACGACGCTTCTTTCAGGAGACTGTGCCAGTCTGGAGGAAGAGCGATCTCTTACCTACGCCCATCAGATGCTAACCTGTGGGCCAACTTGGTTCTTCGACGTAGGGACGCAGTCCTTACCCGAGTGACCAAGGGGGCCGGGCGTGAGGCAGCACTCGGGCTTCGCAATGGACCAATTAGGAGTTCCCCAGCTCTCTTTCCCGGAGAGATGGTGGACGCTGCGGTGGAAAGGCGGCGCACTGATGACAGTGACCGCTTAGTTCACCAGGCAGTCTCGAAGGTTACTGGGCAATCTCGAGCGACTGCGGCCAAGCAAAGAGCTTGGCTAGCGCTTCCACGGGTGCGAAGACGGTTGCACCGTCCAAGCCCCGTGTGAAGACTCCTGCTGTTTCGACGTCTGCTAAAGGAGGCCGTAATCAGCCCCTCCTCCCAACCCTCCTTTCCCCCGAGGAGGTGGTGGGAAGAAGTCGAAACGAGGAGGGAAACGCTAGGGACGGCGTTCCCCCTCACCTGCTGCCGGAAGTGGGGGGGTGCCTGGCGAGCCATTGGGCGACTTGGCAGCGCTACGGCGCCGAGAACTGGATAGTAGACGTCCTTCGGGAGGGATATCTACTACCCTTCGAGTCTCTGCCCCCCCTCATCTCCAAACCGGTCCATCTACAGACCTATGTCCGGGGATCATCAAAGGACAACGCTCTTCGACAGGAGATCAAGACCATGCTGGCGAAATGAGCTGTAGAAATCGTGGAGGACCAGTCACCGGGCTTTTACAGCCGCCTCTTCCTAGTGGAGAAGGCATCGGGGGGCTGGCGTCCGGTGATAGACCTCTCTCCCCTGAACCGCTTCGTTCGCACGACGCGGTTCACGATGGAGTCGGCACGCTCGGTGCTCGACTCGATCAGGGGGAACAATTTCATGCTTTCAGTGAACTTGAAGGACGCGTATTTTCAAATACCCATCCATCAGTCCTCCAGAAAGTACCTCCCCGCTTCTCTTCGACGGGACGGTGTACCAATTCAGGCCACTTTGTTTCGGTCTCTCAACCGCCCCACAGGTGTTCACTGCGAGTGTTTCACTCTGGTGTCAGCTTGGGCCCATTTGCACGGGATACGTCTTCTGAGGTATCTCGACGATTGGCTAGTCCTGGCGAGCTCCCGCTCGCAGTTGCTGCAGGACAGAGATCGACTCCTCAAGTTTTGTCACGATCTGGGGATCGTGATAAACTACGAGAAGTCCGATCTCGAACCCAAGCAGAAGATGAAGTACCTGGGTATGCTGATAGACACGGTAGCAGGGCAGGTCTTTCCCGCAGACTTGCGTATCAGCACAATTCAGGGATGGCAGCCGGCCGGTTCCTGTCTCGGCAGGAACAGGCAGCACAGCAATGGCAAGTCATGATCGGCCATCTGTCGTCACTCGAGAAGTTAGTCCCTCACGGGCGTCTTCACCTGCGGTCTCTCCAGTGGAGGCTAAGGGAGAGTTGGTCTCAGACCAAGGATCCTCCTTACTTTCCCGTGGCTCTCACGGACAAGGTGAGGCAGGACCTAGCCTGGTGGCTCGACGACAAGAACCTCTTAAGAGGAGTGCCCATACGCACTCCCCCCCCGGAGATGCTTCTGTTCTCAGACGCATCGACCGAGGGATGGGGCGCACACCTGGAGGAGTTGCTGGCTGCAGGTGTGGGTGGGACCCATCAATGAAAAGCACCTTCACATCAATGTCCTGGAACTCAAGGTGGCGTTCAACGCTCTCCGAGAATTTCAGGACCGCTTGGTGGGACACTCAGTGGTGTTGATGTGCGACAACACACGGTAGTGGCATATGTCAACAAGCAGGGGGGGCTAGTGTCTCTTCCGCTCCATCAGTTGACGGTGCAGGTGCACGAGTGGGCCACGGCTCACTCGATAGAGCTGTCAGCACGCTACATTCCAGGCAAGAGGAATGTAGTAGCGGACAAGCTCAGCCGTCGGGATCAGGTGATAGGGACCGAATGGTCTCTACACCAGGACGTGGCGGAAAGGGCTCTTCAACCTGTGGGGGCGACCGGTCGTAGACCTGTTCGCCACCCGGCACAACAGAAAACTTCAGGTTTTCTTTCGGCCGTGCCGGACCATGGGCAGCTGCAGAGGACGCTCTCAACACCCCTGGGACAACCTCTTCGCCTACGCCTTTCCTCCCTTCTGTCTGATTCGGAAAGTGATCAGTCGAGCGCTGGTCACTCCCAATCTCAGAATGATCCTGGTGGCTCCCAAACGGCCTCAAGCCGTTTGGTATCCGGACCTGCTGGCTTCTTCTTGCGGACGCACCGAGAGAGCTACCCAATGGCACAACTTTCTAGCCAGCCACACGTAGAACGGTACCACCAAGCAGTCCAGTCCCTTCAACTTCACGGCTGGCTGTTATCCACCATCTCTTGCGAACGAGAGGCTTTTCTCGTAGCGCAGCAACAGAGATGGCTGGACAAGTCCGACGTCCTCTGCAGCTGTGTACCAGGGGAAGTGGGCCGTCTTCTGTGTTGGTGTCGTAGACAGGGTCTGTCTCCTCTCAGAGCCACTCTTCAGCATGTAGCGGAGGTTTCCTCGTGTTTCTTCGCCGAGAGAAGCTCCTCTCAGTACCCACAGTTAAGGATATAGAGCAGCACTGGCGCTCGTCCTAAAACTGAGGGGACTGGACATCTCGAATTCGTTCGAGATCTCCTTGCTAATGAGGAGCTTCGAAAGGTCTTGCCCACCCAGGGAACTCAGGCCCCCTGCGTGGGATATGTGACTCTCGTCCTTAGGAGTTTGACTCGAAGACCCTTCGAGCCACTCCGAGAGTCGTCAGACAGGGATCTGACCCTCAAGACCCTCTTCTTGCTGGCCCTGGCATCGGCGAAGAGAGTAGGGGAACTACATGGTCTTCTTATGATGTTAAACACACCAGAGGCTGGGGATCTGTGACGCTCAATTTCGTCCCGAACTTCGTAGCCAAGACTCAGAATCCGTCGATCCCTGACGACAGGTTCGAGTCTTTCACGATCCCCTCCCTTCTGGACTTCACCGATAACGATGCGGATGAGATGCTGCTTTGTCCTGTGAGGGCGCTACGGCGCTATCTGAAGAGAACTCGACACCTCAGGCCTGAGTGTCGACGCCTCTTCGTTAGCACTGGGGTTACCAAGAAAAAGAAAAATTTTCCAAGAACACGCTTTCTTTCTGGCTGCGTGAGGTGATCAGGAGAGCGTACGAGGCTGATGGTAGCGACGACATCCGTACGCTCCGACCGAGAGCCCACGAAGTCAGAGGTATCGGACCCTCCTTAGCGTTCCGTAAGAACTTCTCCGTGGCGCAGGTTCTGAAGGCAGGTGTCTGGGCCAACCAGACCACCTTCACGTCCTTCTACCTTCGGGATATTGCCCACAAGTCCTTGTATACTTTTTCCTAGGGACCTGTGGTGGCTGCTCAACACGTTGTGTAAGCTTACCCAGCACCCGAGCAGCAGAACAGCATCGATTCCTGGTATGACTGGGAGAATGAATGTGCGAATGAGAGTGTGACTGGCTTCTCTTCACCATCTTTCTCTACCTCTACCTGTGGGCAGAGGGATACGGTCGTTACCACGCTGGAAGGGAGTCAGATGCAGGTAAGCTACTCGACCGAGCTCCATCCTATCCCTTTAACTAGAGATAGGAGTGTATATCCACCACTTTCTCCAACAAGGGGGAGGAAGTGGATGCCTACATGAGACAAACCCATTACTTTATATTTGCTCATGTACAGGAAAAGTTCTTACAATGCTGGTACGAAGAGATACGCTTGCCCTCTTCTCTTAGTACTCGGCCCAGAGGTCTGACCATTGATCCTGCGGTGCACACCCCGATCAATCGGACAAGGCTTGATCCCCTCCCTCGCTCTTACGACCAGGGAGGCATTCCAGGGATGGACGAACACCAGTCTGTTCATCAAAGACTCAGATTCCTCCCACCAAGAAGTGAGTCTTCCTATTGTTAAAGGACCGATGGTTTGTATTACGTATCGGAACAAATGACAATTTGTCGAAAATTGCATTTTTCCTAACTATACAAACCTGAGGTCCTTTACATATAGTCCCTCCTCATGCCACCCCTCACTCTGCGTATTTTGCATGGGCCAAAAGCAAAAGTGATTTGTTTACCTCCCAGTCGCGCGGCGCGCGACGATCGGACAAGCAGTTAACTACCGTTCTCCCCTTGTTCGAAGCTTACGACCGTCCAGCTGCCGCTAGCTACTTCCTATTGTTTAAAGGACATCAGGTTTGTATAGTTAGGAAAAATGCAATTTTCGACAAATTGTCATATTTGGTGTGTTTGATGGTGAAGTGATTTCTCAATGCCTGCTGGGAGCCAAGCCTTCCAAGGCACCTCGTGCAGTATGTTGTTTTGAGCATCTGGTGGGAGCCGAGCGCCCATCATCTGCTGAGTGCCTGGTGGGAGCTCATGCCCAAGGGGTGATAAGCGCCTAGTGGCCGCCAAACGTTCAGTGGCCCCAGAGAGCGCTTTTCATTCTAGTGATTTGCATCATACAGTTATAGTGCAACCTTTACTGGGATTTTCGCCTATCTCTCAGATTGTGTCGGACTCAGCGAGTGTTCCTGGGTTCCTCCCTCCTGCTTCAGTGCCGGTTACACCTAGCTGATCTACAACTCCTGGGAAGCATATGATGCCTAGTCCAAGGCATATTTCACTGCCTTTACACTCTGACTTGGCTGTATTAAGTGTTTTTGCTGTTCAGGATATTACTTCTTTGGACCCCAAAGGGACCCCAAAGAGACCTTCTGCTGTTTCCCAAGACTCTCCTAATTTACCTCCTCCTTCAGTTTCATTGGAGGAAGATGAGGATAATGTCCAAGAGCAACCAACGTCTGCCTAGGCCTCATTGCTTAAGTATGAAGTACGTATTCAAATTTCGCGGGTAACACTTCAAACTATTGTGTAGGTGACAGTTCTGCCCAATAGTGGGAGAATAGGAAGACTGTAAGCAGAAAGCTTAGTTTGTTCCTGTCATTGTCTGGTTAACAACGGTGATGGCGGTAGTTTGTTCATTATTTTCTGGTTATTTAACTGGATTTCAGTGGTGTGCATTCCTACCGGAATGCATATTTAGTAACCTTGAATGGAATCTCAGTATGAGTTTTTTCTTTGTTTTGTAATTGCTGAGTTGATTCATCAACTAACCTGTTGTTTACTCTTATGAGCCAAGAAAAATAGTTTGGGCCTAAAGTAATTCTTGTATGCTATGCCATTCCTTTTGGCTAAACTTTGTATGATATATTTTGTTTACCAGGTGTCATTATTGTACCTTCAGTATATAGTTTTGCTGTTATTTTAAATTCTCAAATGGTCTTTTTCAGATAGGCAACTTTACTTGCAAGTTGCTGGTATAATTTTGCCCTGAAAAGTAATCATGTATCTTCCGCTAGTACAAGCTTTTGCATTAATGCTGTTTACAGGGTGAAGACAATTCACTAGATGCCATTAGATAATTGCCATAAAAGTATTTGTGAATGTTCCTTTTTCATAGGCTTCTTGTGAGCCGACAGTATATTGATGTGCTAAAAAGGAATTCTTGTATCTTATACCTTTCCTTTACTCCAAAATGTTTTACATCGATGATCCTTACAAGGTAATTATTAAATGCTCATCATTCCTTTGGACCAGACTTACTTTTTATGTTGTTTATCAAACCTAGTCTTGCTAACAGTCTGGAAATAATATTACATACATGAAGCCTTGCACTTTCCTTTGGAGAGAATTAAAGTGTAAGGGCAGAAAGTAGTAGGAGAGTATGGTGCTTATATAAGACATTGCTATCGTCGACTGATTCCTGTTATTGTTGACCGAGAGTCAGGCCCAGTAATTGCTTCAGTAGTATACGTACAGTGGTCTGCCTTTATATTTGTAGGGGATGTGTACCAGAGTACCCCCACGAATAGTTAGAATCCGCGAATAGTTGGAACCCCAATAAAAACACTGAAAACAGCCTATTTTGGTAGATAAAACTCAAGAAAAACCCACCAAAAATTTGTATACATGATTTTTTAATAGTTTTATGATGAAATTGATTAAAAAACCAGGAATTTCTGGATATTTCTTATATAAAAATACTGCGCATAATGGGTAGATATGGTCCAGAGAGAAATCCGCGAATGCGCGAGTCCACAAATCTGGAGAAAGCGAATACTGAGGCCCCCACTGTATTATGGTTATTACTCACTTCAGCAATACAAATTGGAGATGTTTCAGAGATATTTTTCTCATGTTTTCTATACAAGGAGGAAATGCATCAAAGTTGATTTGGATATAGTGAATGCTCCTCACTTTCAGCACCCAGCTTGATGCCAACTCACTCTACAAACACTTGATGGCGCCAGCTCTTGCTCCGAGCAGCAAGGTGCCGAAAGTGCCCATAAGTGCCCTTGCACCAAAAGCGCCCTCCTGTTGAAAGCCATACAAAAAAGCCTTTCTCTCCTACTACTAACCCTATAATTTTATCCACTTGCTTCTATGCCTGGCTCCCCTGCTTCCTTCCCATGCCATTACCAGTCTTGTGTCTGGGTTAGCAGAAAGAAATTAACCTTCCAGGTGAGTGCTGTTTAGTGGAGCAGGTGATTATCTGGCCTGCTGGTTCTCTTAGATGTAAGTCACTGACATACTCCCCTGAACCTGGGAGAAGTCATACTGAATATCCAAAGGAGGCTGGTGGGAATTACCCCAGGTAATTGCCCCCTCAGTCAAAACTGTTACATTTTCCCAGGTATCAACAGACAGCCACTGTAAAAGTGTCTCCATGGAAGTTTAATGAAGGAGCTGGCTACTCATCCCACTGATTCTTCTAGGTGAAGGTCCCTGGCACACTCTACTGAACCTGGGAGAATCCATACTGGATGCTCAAGGGAGGTTGGTAGGATTTGCCCATGGGTATTCAGCCCCTCAAGCACACCTGTTGCAAATTCCCAGGGTGCTACAGACAGCAATTAGAAAGGCATCTTTTTTGGAAATGGCTTGTTTTTATTTGAGTTCTTTTCTTGCCAGTGCACGTGGAAGAGAAACATTTGGTGCTTGATTGGAGACATTCTTCCACTTATAGGCACTTCTGCTTTAGTACACCGCCTGAAGTGTCAGTTTTGAGCGCCCATCGGCACTTGATCACCCAACAATGTAAGAACCTGATTCGTCCAATGAACGTGCTACTTTATCGAAGAATAGTACCCATTAGTACCTGTGTATTCAGATTCTCTGGCTTTATGACGACAAACTTTGACTTTGGATCCATCTTTTGTGCCAATCCAGCATTGATTAGAAGACATTTTGGGTTTTATAAAAAAATAGCGGTGTCGCTACATATTATTACAATGTTGCCACAATGTGTAATGAAACAAGTGGTCTTACAATAAGTGGTATAAATGGTAAAAGGATAAATGCAAGGTAGAAGATAATGTAAATAATGCGGATAAATGCAAGGTAAAAGATAATGTAAATAATGCCCAAGTAACTGCGGACAGTACCAGCTCTATGGTAGCATAGCGAGTTTCTGTGTCCGTCAGGAAATGAGAGCCACACTGGATAAGACACATCTGACCGCAGCTGTTGTCTTGAAGCAGGGCATATCCGAGGCCATATAGACGTGAGGTGTCTGTCTGTAGGACCACAAGCGAAGCTGGGTTGAAGGGTACAAGGAAAAGTGGTGAAGTCATAGCTGTCTTGACCTTGTCAAATGCTTGCTCATGATCAGGGGTCCAAATGAATGAGTGTTTGGGGCTCACAAGTTGGGGCAAGGGCTGTGCTGCTGCTGCGATGTCTGGAGTGAAGTTGAGTTGATTGACGAGACCCATAAATGACCTGAGGTCTGTGACATTGGACGGTGTGGGGAAGTCACGTATAGAGGATACCTTGTTGGGGTCTGCTGCATTGCCATTGGAAGACAAAACGTAACCACAGAAGTTAACTTTCAGGGCAGCTACAGTGAATTTATCCTTGTTGAGGGTGATACTGTATTGACGGCACCTGGTCAGCATTTGGTGTATGTGTTGTATAGATGGGAATGGAGATCCTCGTCGGACAGGAGGATGTCATCTACAGCTTTCACACAGTTGGGGATCCCTTGTAAAGCCATATCACCACGGAGGCAGTATGCATCACCTGTCGCTAAAAATCCCATTTGATCATGACAGTGCTGAAATCTCCCATACGGAGTTATAAACGTTGTCAGGTGGTGGTCCTCTTTTGCCAGCTCCAACTGCCAATAGCCATGCAGAGCATCTGCTGTAGTGAAGTACTTCACATTAGGAGAGATGTTGCAGACAGCATCATGGGGTGTGGTTGTTGGGTGGATAGGGTGGGCGACCTGAGAATTTAGGTGGGTGTGATCCATAGTGATGCGGACTCCTTTGTCCTTGGGTACCCGGACCATGGGGTGGCACCATTCGGAAGGTTCGTCCCCTGCTGGTGTGATGATTCCTTGTTTCACTAAGGAGTCAAGTTCTTCTTTCACTTGATCCCTGAGGGCGAACAGAATGGGCCTGGGCTTATGTACAGCGAATGGTACAGCTCCGGGTTTCAGGTGGATCCGCATTGGGGGACCTGTCACTATCTTTAGTGGTCAACTCAGTTGCTGAAATGGCATAGAAAATAGTCCTTGGCAGCTGCGGGTGACATTATAGCGGAGGCAGTAATCTGGGCACATCTGTTGACATGTGTAACCTAGAGAATGGGCTTCGGGAAGTCTGGCGACACTATGGCGAGGGCTCAGCAATGCCCACGGGAGAGAAGGGCAGCCTGGATTCCCTTGTGCACGTGTATTGTTGCTAAGCATGACTTGTTGGCAAGGCAAAGTGTTGCCTGGAAGCATCCCACAGCTGGTGCCATGGGGGATCCATCTGCTGTCACAACATCATGGGTGGAGGTGAAAGTCTTGTCCTGGCGATTTGGAGTGCATCCAAGTTTGTGGTGCCAATCACTGTGATGTCGGCTCCTGTATTGGGGATTAACTGGAGCTTTGATGAGATATCACCTAATGAAAGGTAGACAGTGACTGGTGTGGGAGACTTGTTATCTGAGTTGACACCCACAGTCGTTCCTTTTCTCCCACTAGTGGGCAGAACTGTCACAAACACAATAGTTTGAAGTGATATCCTCGAATTTTGAATTCAAGCTCCTGTAATTAGTGGAACTTTACAGTGGTACCTCGAGATACGAAAGGCTCAACTTACGAAAAACTCGAGACACGAAAGCAAATGCGAAAAATTTTATGGCTCTACATACGAAAATTGCTCAAGATATGAAAGGTTGTTGCTGTAAAGTCCGAGATTCGCCCGGACCACCGATAACAATTTTGAAAACGCGCGCGCCACCGAAACTGAGTAAGACCTTGGCCACCATCCTTCCGCTCTCCCATTGGTTCCTGATGCTAGTCACCGCCATGAGATCCTTCTCTCCTATTGGTCAGCATCCCTCCCATGATGCATCTACGTAGCGGCGTCCTTTTTCGGCCACTGCACGGCATCGTCGGTATCGTAAGCACACGGTATTCGTTCGTTCTAACGATTTCGTTTATTAACGTAAATTCGTTAGTGATTTCGTTGTAATATACTTTATCGTGTTGTGTGAGAACTTTACTAGATACGTATGCGTACTACATAACATAATTACGTACAGTATATACGTAGTCATGGGTCCCAAGAAACTTGAAATTCACGGAAAGAAGAGGATGCTCTCTTTGGAGACGAAGATGGAGATTATCAAGAAGTATGAAGCTGGTATGCGATTGAGTGTGATCGCCAAGGAATACGGCCGAAATCTGTCGACAATAGGCACCATCCTTAAGCAGAAGGATGTCATCAAAGCAGCTGCACCTTCCAAGGGCGTCACTATTTTGTCCAGCAAGAGGACCCACATGCCCAATGAAATGGAAAGGCTTCTTCTTGTCTGGATAAAAGACAAAGAAATCACTGGCGATACGATAACGGAGACGGCAATCTGCCACAAGGCCAGCGCTATTTTCGGCAATTTGATTGCCCAGGCGGAAGACGACAGAGGAGAAGGGACATCAACGCCAACCCCAGACTTCAAGGCTTTGCATGGGTGGTTCGAGAAATTCCATAAACGGACTGGCATCCATTCAGTGGTGCGGCATGGGGAGGCGGCCAGCTCGGACACGAAAGCGGCCGAAGCCTTTAAAAAGACGTTCGACGAGATGATGATCAACGAAGGCTACAGTTCTCAGCAAGTCTTCAACTGTGATGAGATTGGCCTTTTTTGGAAAAAAATGCCTCGTCAGACGTACATCACGCAGGAAGAGAAGAAGCTACCCGGGCATAAGCCTATGAAAGACAGGCTTACGTTCACACTTTGTTCCAACGCCAGTGGGGATTGCAAGGTGAAGCCCCTACTTGTCTATCATTCCTAGACTCCTCGAGCCTTCAAGTCCCACAAAATGCTTAAAGAGAAGCTTCCAGTGATGTGGAGGGCTAATGCGAAAGCCTGGGTAACGAGGCTTTTGTTCACAGAGTGGGTAAATCTATGTTTCAGCCTGACAGTGAAGAAATTTTTGGAAGAGAAGCACCTCCCTCTGAAATGTCTGCTGGTGTTGGACAATGCCCCTCCCCACCCTCTTGGCCTCGAGGAAGATATCCTAGCGGAGTATTCCTTCATCAAGGTTCTTTATCTTCCGCCTAACACCACCCCTCTCCTCCAGCCCATGGACCAGCAAGTGATATCAAACTTCAAGAAGCTGTATAGGAAACATCTTTTCAAGAGATGTTTCGACATCACCGATACCACAAATCTCACCTTGCGTGAATTTTGTAAGGAGCATTTCAACATCGTCATATGTATCCGACTCATCAACCAAGCTTGGCAGGTGGTTTCGAGGCGAACCTTGAATTCCTCGTGGAGGAAACTCTGGCCTGATGCCGTATCCACCCGAGACTTCGAGGGATTCGACGTGGGCGAAGCTGGTGCTGCAGATTCAGGAACAGTTGACGATTCTGAAACTGTTTCGCAACCAGATCTTGACGAAAGCGTTGCACTCGGCAAGTCCATGGGGCTGGTCGTCGACGAGGACGACATCAACGACCTTCTTGAGGAGCACCAAGAGGAGCTTACGACGGATGACCTGAAGGAGTTGTAGGCCATGCAACATAACGTCGTTCAAGAGGAGTTCTCTAGCAGCAGCGAGGAGGAGGACGACAACTCTATGATAACGGCAGAAATTAAGGATGCTCTAGCTGCTTTTCATAAGGTGCAATCATTCGTAGAAAAGAGACACCCCGAAAAGGCTTACACAGGTCGTATGCTTGCACAGTTCGATGACGTTTGCCTGAGTTGTTTCAGGAACATAAAAAAAAAGTAAAGTATAAAAAAAGTAAAAAAGATGTAAAAATCAAAAAAGAATTTTTTTTTTTTTTAATTTTAAGTTTTTTTTGTAAAGTTAAGTGTTACAGTTTTGTTAATGTGTTTCGTAAAGCTTAGTTTATGTTTTCCTTACATTTTTTTATGTGTTTCGTAAAGTTAAGTGTACGTATGTATCTGCTGTTTGTCCTCCTCTGTCGCCACTTTTGGAGATAGCCTCACTCGAAAGGGAAGCTTCCACATTTTACTACATACGTACATATGTACGTACAGTATTTCTTGTATACCATGTACACTAATACACTTTATTTACAGGTATATTAGCAGTACGTATTAAGTTAGGTATTGAATGGTCCAAATTGTTGTAGTATTTCATCGTTTTTAGGTCAATTTAGCTTTATTATGAAATTTACTGGGGTGTTTTTGGAGGGCTTGGAACGGATTAGCCATTTTACATGTAAAATGCAGTCCAAGATACAAAAAGCTCATGATACGAAGGCCGCCTCAGAACGGATTAATTTCGTATCTCGAGGTACCACTACAGTAAGCTATATGATTACTGGATAAATATAAATAAAAAGTAATTTTCTTCCAATGGGTCTCAAGTTATCAAGATTTGAATTTTCATTGAGGTTGTTCTTTTCAGGGTTGGCAAAGAAGCAAACTTGAGCAAAGAGCTAAAAAAAGGGAGCGTGAACTTATTACTGAGGCTGCATCTACAGAGTCTGAGCCTTCACCAAAGAGGTTACCTCAGTTACGTCAGCGTCTGTCTCTTAGAGGTGCTGATGGAGATTCACACTCGGAAAAAGAAGTGGAAGATGGGTTAGTTTATAAAGTGTGCATGTTGAATAAGACCAGGATTTTGTAAAATACTAGGATTTCATGTTTGATTAAAATTGTAAGCTTACATGTACCTAATATGAATTCATGGAATAGGGTTGCCTGTCTCTATACATTTATCCCCCTTTGTTCCTATATGTAACAGATTTAAGAGAGAGTACAATTATTTTATTTCATTTCAGTTATGAAGGTTCAGAAGAAGGTTCAGTTTGTGAAGGTGGAGGAGTAAGTTCCATGCAGCTCCGCGTCATGCCCTTACTGTTTGTGGTGGTTTCACAACCCCATGCTTTCCTTTCATGTCAACCTCTAAAACAGAAGTTGGACATTTCTTGCTTTGATTTCATTCTTCGCAGTGTGCCAAAAGGGTTCTCAGTTAAGGGTAAGCTACAGTGAAGGTTTATTTTACATATAATTTCAAGCATTTTTTCATATAGTAGTAATTAGATTTTAATGCTGGAACATGTTTTTGGCGTGAAAAATGCAGTGACACATTTAATGTTAATTCAGTAACTGGTATGTTTGCAAATTTTGTGTTTATAATACATATACATATTGTATTTCTCATCTTTATGCATATGTAGTAATGAGAAAATGATAGTCTATGTTAATATACTGAAATTATACATAGCAACTGAAGCCAAACGACTACCAACTCTTGAGGATTACACATCATCTTGGTTAGAAACCCGCCCAGGTGATCCTCATCCCAAAACTGGCATTCCACCTGCTCTGATGGTAATCTCGGCTCTTGATTTCTTACACAAACCAGGTGAGTCAGTGAATGCAATTTTTTAGATTTTCGTGTTTTAGTAAAAAGGTAACTTGTTAAAGTATTGTTTTGTGCTGTAGTTGTTTTGTTGAAATTTTGATTGATTTTGTATAAAGTACGTATTCCACTGTGTAGATGTGCATTATATAGTGGGGAGTTGTGGCTGGATCACAAGCTCAAAAACAAGCAGACAAAATCCCCCCCCACATAAACTTAACCAATCCAGCTGCCAAACTCACCCTCAGTCACACTTTCCTCTTTACACCATGGAATACACATAGAACAATTGACCTACCTACACACAGAACAAAAAAAAACACAAACACGTGTACTCACCCAACTCCAGATACTCAGGGTTATGCTGTGCTGTCCGCTGGTCAAGGTCGCTGAGACACCAGCAAAAACAAAGACAACAACCAAGAACCACAACCCACAACCCAACAACCAAAGACCACAACCCCACAACTTAACAACAACACAACAACTAAAGGCCACAACCCCACAACACAACAACAACACAACACCCGAGGACCACAAGCCCACAACTCAACAACATAACAACAAACAAGGAACACAACCACAACTCAACAACACAGCCAACCAACAAGGAACACAACCACGACTTAACAACACAACAACAAACAAGGAATACAACCACAACAAAAGACCACTGCACAAGCAATCACTAACACAAAAAAAATCAACAACACAACAAGCCAACACACACACCCACTAATAATACCAGGAAACCACAACAGCTTACCAACAATAACCCTCAACTCACAACCACAACAACTCACATACAACTCAACAGGAACTCATAAGCATAACAAATCCAACAGCACTGGCACAACAACTCTAATGCAAACAATATCAAACTCAACAACAACCAAACAACAAATCAATAACACACAACTTAACTGACCATCAGTGCCTTCACAGACCACTGCCGACACTACTGACCATCACCAGTTCTACCTCAAGACTGACTCAAAAAACACAGAACTCTAACCATAACTCTGAACTCCAACAGCACAGCAGACAACCCAGAACTCACCAACAGCCAATTCAATTGTTAACTATCCATCCACCAATTACACCCTCCTCTCTCTCTCTCTCTCTCTCTCTCTCTCTCTCTCTCTCCTCTCTCTCTCTCTCTCTCTCTCTCTCTCTCTCACGTTGTCAAATGGAACTCCCATAACTCCTCCATAGAGTAACCTCTTTTTTATATTGATCAGTACTTATTTCTGGGAATCAATCACTAGATGTACATTGTGCTTGATTGTACTGCATTATTGAAGAAATGAGAAAAATTTAGTCATTTTGTTATGTTTTATATTCCATACAGTTTTCTTTTTACCTCCTGACAGCTCGCATAAATATGGAAGTGGGGAGACCAGTCCGGTTATACTTAAGTGAAAGTCGATGGCAACAAGTAGTTCACGTGACCAACTGTCTTTCTAAGGTGATGCCATCAATGACATCAGCATCTGAACCTGATGGATGCTCTGGAGATGACACCAGCAAACATGAAGGGCCTAAAACTTCATCTCCTGAAGTCCTACGCCAAAGCTTAGCCAAATTTGATAGCATCTCCATTGTTACAAGTCAGGTTGTTGTTAATTGTGAAATTATGAAGCCAAACAAATCCAAAACTGAGGCTCATAGTAGTGTTTCAGGGTTTAAATTTTGTGTGTCTACATCTCGCAAACGCTCCACACAAACTCAGGATGTTAAACTTGATTTTATTTCTGAAATCCTTGTTAGTACTGAGGTCCAGGATCTTCAGTTGAAAACAATTTATCATTCCCAAAAACTTCAACCATTCCTTCGTCCTTGGACAGTTTCAGGGGAGTTAAAACTTTTATGGCTACAGTGGAGTTCTCAGCCTTATATAGAGGTGAAGATTGATACAGAAACACTGACAGTAGACTTAGGACCAGAACACCTTTTTTGCTTCATGGACATAGAGCGACATATTTCTGGTTTCCTTGGAAAGAAAGAGACTAAGCTGAGTACAAAAGACAGCTCAGAAAAGGCAGAAAAGGAGGAACGTCATCATGATATCTTGTATCAAGATGACCTACGTGCTGGCATTTTTCAGTATGTCAGCCTTGCTCTTGAAGATCCAAAGCCATATCAGGTTGTGTTTGACAAAATGGCAGGAACAATGGTGTGGTGTTATCCAGAGCCTCGTACATTAACTAGGGTAGATATATATCCAGTCCCATTTGTTGCTGCCTCAGAATATAGTACTTTGGCAGATGCTCAAGATAAAGATCAGGTTATGTGTGCCCTCCAGTATTTTGATTCTTTAAGAGACACTTTCATTACTTACAGACAGTTTGAACTTTCAGAATCCAAGTTCTGTCAACTGGATCTTCCAAGTTTTTATGAGAAACAGCACATTGCAGTGTCTTCCATGTGGAGAGTTGTTATTGACTATTGTGAAGAAGAGAGTAACTCAGGTGATGGTAGAATTGTTGTCTCACCTGGAGCTCTTGCTGCATGTATGAGAGTTGATTCCATGTTTTCTGTTGATCTGTTGCCTCGAATGCAAGCAGTTGTCACACTTGGTCAAGCACAAATTACCTTACTCAATCATTTGTCTCTTACTGGCAAGAAATTGCCGAAGGAACTTAAATCTTACACTCTGGATAAATTAGCACCTGAAGAGCAACCTTTCCTCACATGCACTTTGGAAAATTGTTTTATTCGTCATTATGTGTGGTCAGCTGCTGTGCATATGCAGGTTGGTGGCTCATTGCGTGTGGATGTACTGAGTTACAGTTTTCTTACTAACAGTTGTTTACTTGAACCAACCTTTATAGAGGCACGCCTTGTAAAACAAAATGCTGAAGGACCTGACAAGCCCAACTGCATAGATTCTTTGGTTACAATAAAGCCAATGTTCATACATATTAATCAGTCTCTCATCCATACATTAAATGTTGCCCATGAAAGTTGGCTACAAGTTTCATCAATAGTTGCCGATGTTGCTAGTGGACCAAATTTAACTCTTCTCAAGAAGTCCCCTGTCATTTTTATGACCAATTATTTGATTTGTAATGACACATTGGAAACTATACGTTTTGGCCAAGTTGGAACTGATGAAAATATACTCCTTTCATCCCGTAGTTTACATTTATACTGTTGGAGAAGTCACAAATTACCTCCAAAGTTGCAAGTATGTGTTGAAGGAGGAAAATGGAAATGGTGTGATCCATTCATGCTAGAAACAGAAGGATCGCAGGTAAATGATTTGATGTTAATTCTGTAAACATAAAGAATTTAAAATTGGAATAATGTAAGTGAAGTTTAGTTGTTTTTTATATGATTTTAAGGTCATTTCAAAAGATGCTAAGGTAATGCTTTACTTTTCAGGTTCGCACCATTCATCATGACAATCACCACTTTCACTTTCTTGTAATTCTCGAAACGCTGTCCCCCACTCAGAAGTTGATCACATTCTCAGGTTTACTCTCTGTTGCCAACTACCTCAGTGAACATCTTGAATTTCGTGTTATGGAAATGAGCAAAGAGAAGGAATCCCCAAAGCATACAGCAACACACATGTTACATAGTAAAACTGTAGCACCTTCATATGTAGGAGAAGCTCATGGTGTGAGAGTAAGATTGATGGGTAATCAAACTGTTTGGTCAGGGGAGATTCCTCTGTCTCTAGAACGAACTAAGGATTCTCTTCTAGTAAAGATCCCTCTCAAGGTCAAAGGAGAGAGCATTCTTTCATGGTGCAGGGTTTTGAGACAGCGAGTTGGATCTGTTTGGAGATTGTTGGTTATATTTAGTCCACAGTATATGGTTCGTTCTCATCTTCCAAGGCCTCTGATACTTCATGTTACTACTCCAAGTACTCACACTTCAAGTCAGGTACTATTGAGTTTGCTTTTGTTTTAAATTGCAAAAATGATTAGGTTTGAATGTAGTGATATTTAAACAAGTTGCAAGCTTCTTATTATTTATAATACCATTACGCCTCATCAGAGATGGTAGACCGAGTGTTGAATTTTATTTCAAATGGATGGAGAAGTAGTTAAAAGTTGAGTGACAGCTGCCAATATAAGGACTGCTTGTTCTAGCTATGCATTTACTTTCATATTTACAGGACTGCAGACAACAAGGTCTGTGACTGAAATAGTATCATGTATAGATATTTTTTTTTTAAGGTTTATCGCAATAAAGTGTTTGTGCTATTACATAGATTAATTTTACTTGCTTGATTTTTAACCATAAAGCCTAAGTAATGAAGTTATTTTTACTCATGTCCTGTAACTAAGGGCTGTCAGTCCTTGCAAGGTAGAAAAGAATGAGGGCTTAATTTTCTCCTTCCTTTGTCCTGGTGTGAATGAAGACCAGGAATGTTGAAAGATATTAGTAAAAAGTAACATGTAAAATGTTTATTTTATGTTTTTATGTTTATTCTTAATGCCATATCAACATTCTGGCAGTATATGAAGATTGAATCACTGACCATTTTAGCAGCTATGTGCCTAGTGTAATGTAATAAGAATTAGCTCTGTGTTTCGGGTCTTGAGCCATGTAAATTAAGTAGAAAATTGAAGCCAGTTTGCATGTCACAAAATATGATAGCATGAAAATATTTGTATGTATATGTTTATTTCTGTTTCAGATGATTGTCAAAGGCCGTGGCAACATTCATACACTTCATTGTGATAATAATGTGTCACATCATCTCACATTCCAACTTAATCCTGAGCTTGAAGTTTCAAGCCCCCCTATTCCACTTTCTCGGGGCATGGCTGATCAGGTATTTACCAAGTCATCTTACTGATTTTTAAGACAGTTAAGAAATGTTATACTTAAAGCTACAACTTATGAAGCTTTGGAAGTTTGTTCAATTGGAAGCTTACATAGACAAAAACTAAGTAAATGTTTTAAAATGAATAATTCATTTTTGTTCATACGCAGAACAAACCTGTGGTCTTACATTAGGATTAATCTTCTGGCGCCAGCTGGAAACCAGTTAAAAACAATCAGAATAGTAAATGCAAAGAATCTGTGGCATCTGGCATTCCATACATAGTTGAGGTGGAAATGAGTCAGAGCCCACGCTTGAACCTAGTGAGCATCAGTCTTTCTTCAACCACCTTGGAGAGCAGACGTTCGCTTTGCTCCCCTCCTACCGAAGCCATTTTTTTGGCCCTAGTCTGTGTTTTCTTTCTCAGTTGTATCATGGAGCGCCTCAGCGGCATGGTTGGTTTGGTATTAGTGTCTTTCCTTGGTGGTCACGGGTTTGATTCTCGGCCATTCCATTGAGGAGTGATAGAAGTTCACTCTCGACTTGGTTCGGAAGTCACGTAAAGCCATTGGTCCCGTTGCTGAATAACCACTGGTTCCATGCAACGTAAAAACATCATACAAACAAACAAGTTGTATCATGGATTTTATGTATAATATTGCCCCTTCAGGGAGAGAGGGAAGCTCCAGTTTGTTCCTTTGTTAGCAAGTTTGTAATTTCATGTATTGTTTGGGATTTATGAAAACATTTGTGTATGTTAAGACATTTCAATATGTTTTATTTCTTCTTCAATTATATATATTTAATCATACTGCTTAGTAGGCTTTAGTGTGATTTTTCCCCCTTTATATCATTGTTTTTATTTCATAAACACCTTCAAGGTGTGTTTAATTATGTTTTTTACATTTCAACAACACAATTTCTGGGAGCGTGATAATGTTTTAGTCTCTCAGATTTTGTCGGGATGTTCAAGATTTTATGGATTCGTGTTGCAGAATAGGGTTATGTAAATTTATTTATATATTCATCACGTTCCAAATTTTTGTGATTCAGTTATACATAGGGTTATGTGGGAGGATTCGTTGCACTTAACATAGATGTAACAGAAGTTTTCCTCCACATCCTCAGCATGAATTTTGATGGCGGAAGCTCTCCGATTCCGTTGGTCCCGAATACTTGCTCAGGGCCAGTCAGAATTTTCTGTCTTGTCTCTTTCCCATCATGGAGTTTGGGGTGTGAATCATACAGCTCACTCCCCTTCCCTTATATATACGTAAATATGTTTCTTTTTCCTCTCTCAGGATGGGAGGTTTCTTTGCTTCCTGAGGGGGAACGCATATGTGCTCTTTTCAGGTTCTACAGTTGTCAGTCCTGCCTCTTGCCTTGAAGTTGGTCGGCGGTGTGTTCTGCTCATATCTTGGGAGCCCCTCTACACTCTCTTCCCTCTTCGGGAGTTGCCATTTCTTTAATTATTGGTATTCTCATTAGTGCTGTGGTGGGAGTTCGGAACCCAGTCAGTCCTGACAACAGTGTGTTCCTTTCAGCTCAGAACCCCATCTATGTGGTTACTTGTGAAGTATATGTTGTCATTCAGGGGTACCAATCTTAGACAGACGACTTCTCTGATGTGGCTTCGTCTGCTTCTGTGGCATCTCGTCTCTCTCTGATGTTTCTTCATCCGATGATGTTCTTTTTGGTTCTCCTGTTTGTCATATGAAATAAACTTACACATAATGTTTTCTGCTTTTGTAAGGGTAGTCTGCTTTGTGACATCACAGATGGGATTGTGATGTCATGGCTAGTTCTTGTGATGACATAGTTTCTGTTGATTGACTATGTTTCAAGAGAAGTGCGATCCGTCTTCCATACCGCGGGCATTGGAGTTTCTTGGGAATTCTTCACTTTTCTTCACATGTACGTTGCTGTAGAAGTTGAAGAATAGATCCTATCGTCATCATCATCTTCGACCACGTCTGTTGGTGCTCTCCCTCATCTACAAGCTGGGGTTAGTTTCCTGTCATGAGTTTCTCTTCAAGAATCTGCAACTCAGAGCTCCAGGTGCATGATTTACTGGGATTTGGTGAGTTGGAGAGGTAACCGGTGTCACTGATACTGGTTCCAGGAATAGTTTCCCTTGTTTCTGTGGACACTTGGGTAGAGGGAGCAACCAACCTTCGTCCTGTTCATGGCTTTGTAGCTCGTCTGAGTTCTTTGATTTTTTCAAAATCTTAGACTAAGGATGCTTGCTGCACACTCGGTTTTCTTTGGAACTCCGATCCGACGATTCTCTCCTGATTGAGATAGCTGTGAAGATTTTACAAAGTCTCAGGCAGAGTTGATGCAGTCTCCTTCTTTGTATGTGAGAGATTTTGGATGTTTAGGGATGTGTTTCCTGCATAGGCATTGTCACCTTGTTGCTCCCATGTTTGTGACTTAGTCTCCTTAGTTCCAGATTTAATAGACATGGCTAGATTCAACAATCATCTTCCTGTGATTCTAGGATTTCCAGCTAAGAATGTTGCTTTTTCTTCTGATGTACACAAGCAAATTTACACATCCATGAAAGTGTTTCCTGAGAGCTGTGTCATCTTCTTCCTCTCAAGGACATAAGTATCCCCTTTACATATGGGGACATGTTCCTCTCTTTCACATTCGTGTTCCTATGGAAGTTGTTCATTGCCCTTTTTCCTCTTGGAAGTCTCGTTTGCCTTCAAGATGTTCTTGCTTCAAGTCTCGTTTGCCTGAGAGTCCAGGATTTGCTCTCCTGTTGCTCACTACCGCAGGATGTGTTTAAGTGATGGCCTTGATGTTGATGGACGTCTCTCTCATAGCAGATTTGCTCCTTTGGCTTTCGTGGTTGAGAGAGAGAGGTTGTCTTTCTCCAGTTTCCAAGGTACCCAGTCATTCCTTGTTTCGTTCTCCGAGTAGGTCCTACAGTCATTGTTCACCTTCCAGTCAGTGGTCGTGGCTCGTCAGGGCGAAGGTTTTGTGCTTCTGCTTCTTTCTCCAAGATGGTGTCACGTGCATCGTCTGTCGTCACATGTCCATGTACGTAACTCTTCACAGTCAGGGATGGACGCACGTGCATGACTAGATGGCTGTAGATCAACAAAAACTTTGTTTCATGGGGAAGGCTGTCTCAAGATGCTATGTCTGGGTATGGTACAATGTCTGGGAATGGACCGTAGACGTAGCCCGTGACCATTCAGCATGTCTGTGAAATGCTTTTTTTTTTTTTTCTGGTCACATAGATAACGGCTGACAGATGTTATCCTAGTAACGTCCAGTGGACGTTCCCTTAGTAGCGTCCGATAGCCGTTTTATGTCATTTACGTACGAGATCGATCTTCCATCTGTTATGTTCTTTATAACAAGTCAATAAATTCATTCATTCAGGCCATTGAGTAGTACAACGGGCATCTGGGGGGCTTCACCCCCACCTACTCTCCCATTTTAATTGAAAGGGGCATGTCTTGGCCGGTATCTGCTCTTTTGGGGACTACTGAAGGGTATCTCCACTCATATCTGTATACTGCATGCTGTGGAACAGATAATTCATCCTGTCTGGACCTTGGTGTGCTATTGTACCAGAATAATGCTTCAGTAGGACTAATTCCTCCCCTCTCTGCAATAACCTTGATGGTCCTATGGTGCCTTTCAACTATTCCATTTCCTCCTGGTTGATAAGCAGCCAGAAACGCCCTAACAGTGTTCCAACAAGACAACATATCTCCTAAACACTGTGACCTAAATGCTGTACTATTATCCAGTAATAGTTCATCAACTGACCCTCTTTCCAAAAAGATATTATTAAACTCAGCAGATATTTCTTGAGCATCTTCTCTCTTTAACATCCTCCATATTGCAAAACGACCTGGACCACAGTCAACCACTGATAAATTGGGTATCTGTCTGTAATGAGTAACATCAATAGCTAGGCGCTGCCAGTTTCTTTCAACACTTAATTCACCTCCTTTGTGCACCACAGGCGCAAGATCAGTGGACTGACAGCGATTACAACACTGAACTACCTTCTTCACACATTCTCTGGAAACTTCAGGGTCAAACTTCCTAGCTAAATATAATGTTCTGTTGATTCCCATATGGTGTTTATTATGCAACTCTGTTAGATCAACTACAGCACCTGCACAGAGATGTGCATGCTCAACTTCATTGCTTGCCAACCAACTCTTCTTGACTCTCGTCAGAATATCAGCTTTATTCTTCCCTGTAGGCACCATCTGAACCACAATATTCAAACCAAACTCTGTAATCAATTCCTTCAGTGTTCCCAAACGTCTCTTGATCATCATCTCTGCAGCTCCCTTTGTGTGAACACGCTTCCCAGCACTTATTAAAGATTTCAACCATGCTCACCCCACAGTTGCAGAGTCAGTCCTCAGCTGTATTGACTCAAGACCCCATTTAATGGCCACATTTACCCATTTCAAAATAGCTTCTAGTTCAGCAACATTGATGTGGTTGAAATCATCCTTTTTTTTTTTTTAAAGCCAAGGAGCATCCTCAGCAACCTTGCAATTTATCTCTAAAACTACACCCATAGCAATTTTGCTGATATCACACCACACAACACCATACTGTCAAGATTTTAGTCTTATGAGTTCTTAATAAGTTACCCTTGGCTCTTGATGGGCCATTTACATAGGTTCAATCGGAGGTCAATTAGAATGCAAAATAAAATTTAACAATTATATTTCAGCAAATATACCCTTATATCAATATATACAAGATCTCTCAAAGTAATTATGAACTGAACAAGGATCCCAGCATTAAAGAAAATCAATGATTAGCGACACGTTGCATTGGAGCCGACATCAAGCAAGGCAATACTGTACAAATCAGATGTAGGGGACCAATATCCTTACAGTAATTAGGCAAGAGAGAGGGATTCTGTAAGTACATTAATACTGCATCAGAACCCCTATCATTAACTTAGATTTATATAATCATATAATAACAGACTAAAGACAATAAAAAAATGAAATTTTAACAAAACACAATAGAAGCTTACAAGTCAGTCAGTGGAGGGCTGCTTTGGTAGTTCTCGGTTAGGATTTTACACATTCACTCTATACCTCGGATGATAAGAACATCAACTACCCAAGGATACAAAACTGGAAGTTTAACTGACACCTTCCAACAACGCCATCTATTGACAAGTTTGTTCAAGGCTGCTTAAGAAAATACTTCGACACATACTTAACACCCGGCACACACCAATCTTCTCACAGGATCGTCTAATTTTACTCTCTCAATTACCTCTAATTATCAACATGGATTGCTCACCAACAGGATCCTCCCAGTGTGCTCCCGAGGCTCTTCTCTTTATGTAACTGCAAGCAACTCTTAACTATTCAGCTATGGGATAATGGCCCACTAATGTACCACAAACTGAAAAAATTCCCTCCTTGTAAGCATACCTGTAACTTCAGGCACCTTATTAGCTCTCTGAAACATCAACTCTCCTCGAACTCTTAGCAGTTGCAATCCTAAAGCAGCTCCTCCATTGAGTGACTCAGGGGACTTTATCAACCCAAATGTATTAAAGTGTCTAATTACCTCATCAAGCAGAAACTATTGATTCGTCCACAAGAATGTCATCTACATGTGAGCTGGTTGCTCTCTTGATTTTTTCATCCTTACTCAATACAGTCTTCAGTATCTTAGACATAATCCGTGGTGCCGAGTTCAACCCAAATCCCAATTTTGAAAGGCAAAATGTCTGGCCCTTATATTTTACAAGTTGATATGGCCACAATTTTTTGTCAACGCTCAACTGTAGGTTGGCCGACTTCAAATTCCCACCTGTCTGTTGCCATTTACGTAGTGTCTCACAGCATATGTCAGTCACATCATCGCCAGTGTGACACTTAACATTCACATTAAGTTCTCGAAAATCAAGCACTGGTCTCACCTTATTCTTTGTTGGCTGTTCCACTGCCATTAGAGGAATGATACCTTCTTTAACTTCTTTCCTTGGAACTAAAATCCCTTCAGCAATCCACCTGTCCACTTCCTTCTCAAATTTTTCCTTCTTCCAACCCTCAAGCTTTTTATCATAACTTATTTTATTTGTCAATGTCACAGGTTCATTGTTTTTCCAAAATCACCTGACTGTCCATTTCTGTCCATCAAATACTGCATAAAAGTCTGGGTCTTCAATAACAACTGTTGGACAACCGTCATCACTCACCACTAAGTCCATGCTCAATTTCTTGACTAACTGAAGCAACACCAAAGGCACCAAAACATACCTCCCAGGTGGTCAATGACATCAACTCCTAACACCACATCAACACCATTAACTAGCTGGTCTGACACCACAGCCCTCATAGTTACACATTCACCATTCACACCTGTCTTCAGCCAATCTGCAACTTTTCACTTAATATGACTCCCATCAGAAGGACTGATATACACCTCTCCTGTACATTGGGGCACATATCTGGAATGTACCACCGATGTAGAGCAGCCTGTATCCACAAGTCCTTTTGCAGGGTGGCTACAGGTGCAGCAGTCAATTTTATTACACCTAAAACATCTCGCCTGTGTCTCTTTACACTTTCATCATATGAGGGCCCCCACATCGGAAACATTGACCCTTATACTGGATAGGCCTAGCTCTATTGTCAGGTTTCCCACCACCTCCTCCTCCTCCACTCTTCCTAATAGTCATAGCTACCACACCACCTTGCTGTTTAGATGAGAAAATCCTAGCATGGTTGAGCAATTCACTCATTGCCATCATCATCACATTTGGCACTTGATGTAAAGCAACAATAATATTATCTGGGAAACCATTGACAAAAGTTAGTTTCACCACGTTTTCTAAACCAACCTTGTCAAACTTAGCTAAACTGGCCAACCTCCTAATCTCATTGGTATACACATCAACTGGTTCTCCTGTCCACTTCATCTGAACCACTTTTCCAAAAAGCAGAGAATGCATCATCAGTAAATGCTACTTTGTTTTTCCTGAATTTTCACTGCATTTTCTTGGTCTTCATCACTCATCTCCAAATGAAGTGCTAGATATAATGGAATAAAACTGGCTGAGTCTGATATATTCTGTAGCTTAGCCACTAAGGTTACCTTCTTCAACATGATACAATGTCTCCTTCGCCAGTGAATGGCTTAATCATGTCCATTGTAATTTTAGACACCATACTTTCTTGGAATAGCCCTAGATAGCTTTTAGTTAAACTCACCTTGCAAGCTCCCCCAGACTGCATAATGGATGACCTGCAAGATCCAACTTACCAACCAATGAGGAAAATAAAAGAAAAGAGGGAAAGGTCCCTCACCACAAGCCCAACCACGGAGCCCTGGGGCACAACACCCTACCTCCATAACAACTGATTGACTACTGCCCAGGTGTAGACAATCCCACTCACATGTAACTGCAGCAGTGTTTCCAAAAAATCCTACATCACATTAATGACACAACACCAGCCTAAGAGGTTGGGTTCTTAGTCTAGCCTAGCTAGTTTGAACTTAACTTTACCAACTTAGCCTTTCTTAAGCGGTTGAGTTTTTAGCCTAGCCTGGCTAGTTCAAATCTACCTTTACCAATTTAGCCTAGCTTAAGTGGTTGAGTTCCTTGTTGGATGAGTGGTTGTCACGCTCAGCTACCAATCCGGTGGTCCGAAGATCGATTCTCGGCTCGGCCAACGCAGAATTAGAGGAATTTATTTCTGGTGATAGAAATTCATTTCTCAATATAGTGTGGTTCAGATCCCACAATAAGCTGTAGGTCCCGTTGCTAGGTGACTAAGTGGTTCCTAGCTGCGTTGAAATATCTAATCCTTCGGGCCAGCCCTAGGAGAGCTGTTATTCAGCTCGGTGGTCTGGTAAAACTGAGATATACTTAACTTTAACTAAGTGGTTGAAACTTAGCCAAGCCCAAGGGGTTGAGTTTTTAGCCTAACCTAGCTAGTTCAAACCTGTCTTTACCAACTTAGCATAGCCTAAGTGGTTGAGTTCTAGGTCTAGCTTAGCTAGTTTGAACCCATCTATACCATCCTGGCCTAGCCTAAGTGTTGAAGTTCATAGCCTTGCCTAGCTGGGTCAAACCTCTCATTATCAGACCTGCTCTTCAATATCCCTGAGCATGTTCTGCTTCATAACTTCTGGAAGAAAAGGATTTTCCCGTTCTTCAAGACTTTGGGATTGGGTTAGGTTAGTTTTGGTACTATTCCTTAACTGAACCTAGCTTTATATAGTATATACAAGTAACTAGACTGGTACTGTCTCAATATCCCAGTTGTTCTTGTCTCTGCAAGAGTTGAATCCATCTTTAGCATTGCACATTGTTGCTCACGAATGTCACCATGGTTGTTTCTAAGTCAAAGAGGGGCGTTGGGTAAGTGTCTATCATCATATGACATCTCCCTTGTTGAGTAGCATACGGAACTCTTGTCATTATAGGGAATCTCTTCATAGGACCTTTACTCTGTCAGGAATGCATGTTCCTTTGGCAGTGTGAGGACATCTCTTCTGTCTACAGAGCACAAGTTGACAGGAGGGTATTTAGCACATATTTGCATAGAGCATATTATCATAGGACATCCCCTTGGGTTATTCTATTGTCTTCCATGTTAGACCTCACTCAGAACAGAGAAAATTCTTTCTGTTTATGCTGTCAAGAGCTACAGGGCTGCCTTATGATTAGGGGAGTTCTCTATGTGGTTCAAGAGCATTGCGCAGTCTTGTTGACGCAGGAAACTTAAACTTCCTACATGAAATTTTACTTCGGTACTGAGTAGTCTCACTCGAGCCCTATTTGAGCCTGTGTCAATTGTCTTACAGGAAACTGACTTTGGAAACACTTTTTGTTCTGACCTTGGCTTCATTGAAAAAGTTGGAGAGCTCCATGGTCAGGATTATGATGTAAACTCACAAGGGGTCGGGGTCAGTAGCTTTCTAATTTGCCCCAGAATTGATGGCTAAGACCCAATTTCCTTCGGTTCACAGTGACAGGTTTACCTCCTTTTCCATTCCTTCCGGTATGAAGTTTGTTATCAGCAACCTTCAAGAGTGAACTGCTTTTCTCCATCAGAACACTGCGTTATTATCCAAAAGACTCGTATCCTAGAGCCTAGTTGTCGCAAACTTTTTGTGTCCTAATGAGGTGATTAGGCATGCCTACTCTTCATCGTCAAGTTCTTCACCAATACTGCACATGCAGGAGGATGTGACATCAGAGGGGTAGGTTCCTCCTTGGCATTTAAAAAGAGCTTATCTGTTAATAGAATTTTGAATGGTGGTTCCTGACTGCATCAAATCACTGTCACTTTCTTCTATCAGAAGGATGTTGCCCACTGGTCCTTGGACACTTTTTTTTTTTTCTTGGATCCAGTGGTGGCTAGTCATCAAGATAGCTCATCCAGTGTCCCTGACAGGACAGATCATAACTTGCCTAAGATGATAGTGTGGAAGAGAGAATGAGTGAGATGACTGGTCTCTTTTGTTTCCCTTTTCTTCTTTCTTGAATACCTACAGGGGGTTTGAAGAATAGACACATCATAAGCTGGAACTGGCTTGATCCAGGTGAGTGTTGCAGCCATACTGTTACAGTAGTTTTTTATGTTCTTTACAACATAACAAACAAATCTTCTTCTCAGTAGCTTCAACTCCTCTCTCCAGAAAGGGAGTGAGAGGTGGTGAGAAACCTGTTTCTTATGGCTAACATGGTTTGTTGCAGTGAATCTGGTCATGTTTCATTGTATTTAAACCCAATGGACTGGGTGTTAGATATCCACATATCTAACATCTCAAAGGCTAAGGTTCTCTTTTTTAGAATTCTCATTTTTAAGAAGAATGATCAGGTTTGTCAAATCTCCATTCAGTCTAGGATTCTCATACCTCCCTCCAAGTGTAAGTCTATCCTAATGTTAAGACCGAAAGTTTGTTGTGCATATGAACGAATTACAAATTTTTAATTAATTTGTATTTTTCATAGCTAACAAACCTGAGGTCTTAACATTGACTGCCCACCTCTAGCCACCCCTCTTATGTTTCACCCTGGGTTGGAAAAAAGACTCTAGGTTCAAGTGTGGTCTCTGACTCCCTTCCACCTAAACTAGTACATATGGAATGCCAGATACCACAGATTCCTTGTATTTACAATTTTGATTGTTTTTAACTGATCTCCAGCTGGCGCTAGAAGATTTATTCTAATGTTAAGACCTCAGGTTTGTTAGGTATGAAAAATACAAATTAATTAAAAATTTGTCATATTTCAGATGAGGTTATCACAATCTCAAGATTCTGTAGACATTTCCCAGTACCTTCAGGAATTATTTGATGGTCCAGAAGATCGCTGGCCATATATTGATACATCAGATTTTGTGGGTGATGTTTTGTTTGCTGACCAACCAAAAATTGATCTGCAGGTCTGTATTCAAGAGATAAATAATACTTATTTATTTTGAAAGGACAGTTGTCCAAATGATAATTTTGATTCTAGTTAGTATTAGCTATATGAAGGAATGTATGAAGTTGCCTAAACAAAAATGTTTATTCTAGCTATTATTACCTTCACAAAATGAAAGAAATGGATGAAATTTACCTCAAAATCACATTTCTTCATATTAAGGGATTTTGATGAGGGAAAAATCTATTTCTGGGCAAGGATCTGTGTTGCCCAGTGAAATGTCCCTTTAGCACACATTTCTAAGGTATAAATATTGCTATAATACCAGAGAAAAAAGCTAATATGGAAATGCCAGAGTATTCTGGCTCGCTCACCTTATTTAAGGTGTCGGTATGGTTTCTGGGGCGAGTGAAACCACTACCAGAGGTCCTTTGCCATTTAGATTCATCCTTCTTCAATATCCCTCATCTACAGAGGAGCCGATCTAAGGCCTACTACCCGCTACCATTACGGCTAGCGCCTCTGACGTCATTCCTGCAGATAGCACCCAAGCTTGGGCCAAGAAAGGGTGGGGTAAAAGGAAAGGGTGGGATTTCACTGGGTGACACAGGTCCTTGCCCAGAAATAGATTTTTTCTTTGTCAAAATCCCTTTTCTGGGCTCAGCCTGTGTCGCTCCGTGAAATAGTACCAGAGAAATGGCCATACAAGCTTGGAAAAAGGAAGCACACAAGTAATATTATAGGATAATCAAAATCAATTAAGGTTAATTGCTATAGTCTAAATAGAAGGTTACAGAACAAGTAACAACAGAGCAATTGGAACCTTAATGCTAAACCAAAATACAGAACATAACAGTTACTTAAGAGTACATAGTAAGGCTTAAATGCAAATTGTGACTAATCCTAGATACAAAACAAAAGGAAACATCACAAGTATATACAATATGTGGCATCCAAGGTACAATATGGCTACATTGACGACTGAGCAACAGCAAGAATGCTAGCGAGGCAGGTAGGAAAGAGAGATATAAAGTAAACATGTTTCCTGCAATTTCGTCTAGCCATGACGAAATCATACAAGTCACATTGCATAGAGTACAAAAGTGACTTGGCAATGATCTTGAATAACAGCTCTTCTCCGTAGATTAGAGCCGATACTTCCGTCATAACTAGCGAGTTGAGGGACCTGCACAGCCTCATCCTGGCGTCATACTCAGTCTGGATGAGGTTGTCTGACAGCCTGGGCAATCTCTCGCTGAATAGAGTGATGGCGCAGTCTGGCTTCAGCTTACCCACCGAAAAGGTGGCCGGAAGATCTACCCAGTGATCATCAGTTCCGGGGAGCAGGAGGGAAGTCGGTTCTGTCTCCCAGAGATGGGGCATGGGCTCGTCCTTCATTGCAGCTTGCAGAGTCAATTCTGCCACCTTCGATGTGAACGGGATGGGTGTATCCTCGTCCATGGTGAAGATCGTGAAGGGGCTCTGTTACGACCTTATTCACGGCCGTAATTTCAAAGGTTCTTGTCTTTACTCAGAATTTGCGGTCAGTAAAAATGCAACACAGCAACTCAGGAACAAAAGAACAAACACCTCAACAAAAGTTACAATATTTATTTCCACAAGAAAAAAAAAGTAATGGTTGGCAAAAAAAAATAATAATCAAAATGAATATATAAAACAGGGGAGAACCAACCTTAAGATCTTTAACAGGTCACCTAAAACTAAATTAAACCCTAAACCAAGAAATAGGAAATAATAATTATGAAACTTCAGGCAGGTACCTTTCAAAATTGCTGGCCAGATATATCTATCCTAAGAAACTGAGTTAGTTAGAAGGAAGCACAAGAAAATAAGATCCAGAAGACCATACTGCAAACAGGGGCGTGCAAATCTACAGGTACCCAGCGATCCACGATCGTCTTAATAGTTATAAAAATATCTCATACCTGTAGAAAGCCGTCCTACTTGTCTCCACGAGTTCCAAGAACTCACTGACGCTGATGCAGAGGTCAACCGGGTCAAGCTGCAATGCCTGCAGGCATCCCAAGATACCACGGGAACACCGAGGGTGGTAGCCTCCGAGAATCCGGGACGTCAACGGATCTCGCACGCCATAAACTGCACCGTTCACAGTAGATACGGGCCAACTCGTTCGGAATCCTTCCGACAAACGAGGGAAGGGGCGTGGCTGATGAATGCCGCGGGTGACAAACACCAGCGACCACACACAAGGCAGCGAAGGATTAAAGAAGCCGTGATCCAAATCTCCAAATCTCCGTACAAAACTGCAGAAGTGACCAAAGATTAAGTGGCAAAGCGTCAGGCTGTGAGGAGGAACTCGAACTAACTCTGTCACGAATCACCACCCTTACGATCAAGCCTTCCACTCGAGTCAACACAGCTCATAGGAGAGAAAAACAACGATCGTTAATACAGCACTTCAAAGGTTCACTAATACCGGGGGAGAAGGCGGTAAACAAAGCAAAACTGCGAAGTCATATGACTCCCTTACAGAGTTCATCGAACTAATAAACGATACTAACTTGTTAAAAAAAAAAACTTAACCTAAAATAAGATCAAAAGGTTGGACAACTATTAACAAATTATAATTAACAAATTATTAATATACTTTAATCTAATAGGCTCTTAAATGCTGTAACCTTGGTATTGGTGCAATGCCACTCCTCCAGGTTACGCAACCATGCCTGTTGCGCCTGAACTCAGGAAAGAATTACTTTCTCTTTCGGGACCTTGTCTTCCCTCCTCATAGCCGCTTCTGTGAGGCGGACATAGCCTATGAAAGGGGGCTGTAATCCTTGCGGATGGAACTCGAAGTCCTCAATCCTTCGAGTTCCGCAGCCCTCGATCGTCAGCATGCTGTCCACATAAGGAGCATAAGAAGCCACCCTCCAAGGGTTGTTTGGGGTAAAGGCAGGAAGGGTAGATGAGTCCAGCATTAGCAAGCTCTGAGCTGCCAGGCCGGACTGTGGAAGTCCTGTCAAAGCATTTTCCTGGAGACCTGCAATAAGGTTCTCCTGGGTAACCAACCTGTCCGAGATAGCCCGGATAGACTGCCCTGACTCCTCTAGAGAAGATGACAATTGTACAAACATCTCCTGGAACTTGGATTGTACCAAGTTCCCGACCATGCTACCCATCTGCTGCATAATATTGGCCGAAATATTTGCAGAGAAGGTGTCAGGGTCAAAGGGGGAAGGTTCTACCTTCTCCTTAGGAGTCTTGGGTCTGGCTCCTTTTGAGGTGGATGCCTCAGGGTTGGAGGAGGAGGGCTGAGCCCTCTTCTTAGAAGACTTAGACCTCAACCCTTTAGAGTAAGAAGTCAGCGTAGCCTTGTCAGCTCCGGGATGGTGAGCTGGAGACTTACGGGCAAGGCTGGTACCTGACTTCTTCGACAGGGACTTCTGCAGCGTTTTAAAGTCTCGCTTGCCTTTGACTTTAGGGATCGCCAAGGTGGACTTCGGTCTGACCAACTGAAGCCCCCCGGTGAATCCCTGGAAAGAGGTTGAAGTAGAAGGGGAAGAAGCTCTAGATGGACTCAAGGAAAGCCCTTGAGCCCCTACAGTACCTGCCTCACTCACATTCTTACCTGTGCCCATGCCTTCAACAGCCATGGGCTCGAGGTCTAGGTCCAGGGCAGCTACTTCCTTCGCGACCTCCTGCGTAGCAGCCTCCTCCGAGGGCTGAGAAACTTCCTCTTGGATGGAAGCGATCAGGGGAGCTGCCACTTCGGGGTCCACGCAAGAGGTACTCTTCCCGCCGGGGAAGATGAGAGTGGCCATCTCCTTGGAGAGGATGTAGGGTTGGCCCTTGGTGACATTGCGGCCAAACCCACCAACCCAGGCCTTCAGGGTGGCAAGAGTAGTCTCCCGGATCTCTTGGGCGCCCTGAAAGAGAGGGTTAGTATTAATACTTAAGATTACTTAAATTAAACTGTAACTTAACTTAATGGACATATCAAAGAATATAGCCGTCATTGGTACTCATTGTATTACTGTGCAGACTTTGAAACGCCACCTACCTCAGAGGAGACTTGGTCTACGAGCTCGTAGCATATAAGGCAACTCTCATGGTGCCATACCAGGGACTCGTTGAGGCGGATCGCGCAGGAGGCGTGGGTCCGGCAGACCTCGTGCCCACAGGGGTCTTGCAGTACGGCATTACAGCCTGACTCCATACAATGGGTGACCTGCAAGTGAAATTATACATGAGTATCACCACTAACGTTTCGGACTAAGTCCGTGATTATGATATGTCATAGCGCCGGAGTGTTCCGGTGTTGATAAGTAACAAGGTTCAGTCTCTACCCGCTCTTTGGCCATGTATTGTGGTGAGTCGTCCGACAGGATCGGTAGAACCGCTTGAAACAGTGTGTCTCCGGCGATGCCGGAGAACAAAGTAGTCACTGAATCAGGATAACCACTTAATCCATACGCCGGAGCGAGGAGTAGTCCGAACAAACACCGGATGAGGAGCAGGAGGAGACCAACACAAAACAGCGGAGCGTCGAGGAACTTAAAACTAGGATAAGTTGGGGGATTATCCCTGGTGGGGTTGCGGGACTCCGCCAAACTTAAACTAAAGATAATAGATGTCATATATGTAATACCATGCATGCAACAAGCGTACTCTTGTAGGGAGGCCGGAGCCTCCCCAGCAGTTCACCAACCTAAGGCGGACCTGGCTGCGCTGGGTTCCTGTATCCGCCAGAGCGGGAGGGGATAGTGACTAGCGGTAGGAGAACACGACCCGAGAGCTGAGGAGAGCCGAGCCCAACAGAGCCTGGTGGCCAACCGAGGCTCGGCCGAGCAGGGTTCCCCCTACTCTACTGGGGAGAGCGGCAGGGAGCTGACCCGCTCATCGAGAGCCCTCCAGCCACCTCCCCTGTCCCCCTCAAGAGAGAGGGGGCAAGGGAAGATGCTCGGATCGGCTGCCTGAGACAGCGTGAGCGAGCGTACCTCCCTCCAAGGTGGGGGGAGAGGGACTGGAAGGGCTGACGCTGGGTGGCTCATACACAGTCGCCTGGAACTCTCTCGGCCGGGTGATCATCCACGCGGTGAGAAAGGCCAGGTGATCTAAGGAGGCCTATAGGCCAATCAAAGTCGTCTCAAGGAACATGTGATATACAAAATAAACATCTTAGCCTAACATGGGGGGGAAATGAAGAAAAATTTAGATGGTAGAGAAAGAGTAATGTCCTGGAGAAGCTGGGTCGAGCCAACCGGGAAGGATGGTCGAGCCTGGCGACTCCGAGCAGCTAGCCTATATACCGTGACGAAAAAACGCGGGGCAGGTGGCCAGGGTGGCTCGAGGACAAGGGAGAAGAACCAGAGTCCATCGGAAAGGGTGCCTAACGAAGAGGTAACCTGACAACTAAAATAAACATGCATGCATGAAATTCTGAGCTGAAAGGAAACGACGTAGGCTACGAGCTGAGCGCGAGCTCGGCTAACATCCCCTGTGTGGATAAAACAACAAAATGTCAATAAATGCATCATCGAAATCATAGGAATGTACTGCTAAACAAGAATCGAGCCCAAACGGTATAGGGGACCGAATGGGGCACGAAACAAAGTAACATGCGGGAGCAAGCCGAGAATGGTGGCGTGGGGATGGTGCCGCATGGGACGCCCTTCATAAAAACCTAAATAATTTGGTTAAACGTGCCCAGGGCAGCCCCTAAATAGTGTCAAACATTAATAGCAGTACTTAACTTGGATGCAGCAGCAGCTTGACGTTCCATGACGATCGATAAAGAATTCCACGAAAAACACAACACAGAAGAAAAAACACGTGCAGTGTGGGTCGTGCTATCGAAAGGAATGTTGTCAGAGGCGCTAGACGTAACGGTAGCGGGTAGTGGGCCTTAGATCGGCTCCTCTGTAGATGAGGGATATTGAAGAAGGATGAATCTAAATGGCAAAGGACCTCTGGTAGTGGTTTCACTCGCCCCAGAAACCATACCGACACCTTAAATAAGGTGAGCGAGCCAGAATACTCTGGCATTTCCATATTAGCTTTTTTTTCTGGTATTATAGCAATATTTATACCTTAGAAATGTGTAAAGGGACATTTCATGGAGCGACACAGGCTGAGCCCAGAAATGACGTTTTGTAGGTATTATTGGATATTGGTCTTTATGATGACTATAATAACTTTAGCATGTGATTCATTTATCGCAGTTATCCACAGTTGAAAATTATATTGTATATTGTATTTTACTTTATTATGCAGTTATGAACCATAATTCTCTAATTTCTTTTTGTTTGTAGGTTGGATTTTCAAGTCTTTCTCCTTACTGTAGTACATTGGTTGTTGATATTCGTCCTTGGGCTTTGGTGGTGAACCATACTGGTATTGAAATATTGCTTCAGGAAGTTGAATCTCCTAACTCATGGTTTGTTCCTCCTGGGGCAGTGTTTGCCCCACCAAAATTTGATGGCTTATTTACTATAGGTCTCATGGACAAAGAAGAACATTTTCACACAACTTCATTGCAATTTTCCAAAGAAGATAGGTGGTACAGTTTGAAGTTTGAAGGACGAATACCACGAGAGGGATCCGTTAGCCTGCGCATCCCAACACAGGATAAAGTATGTTTCATCACTGTGCTTTCAAAATATGAGGAGAACATACAGATAATGCATTTGGTGCCTACATATTCCATTGCTAATGATACCTTGGAGGAGATGACTGTGCGATCAATGTATGTTTACTCTGGCGAAATCAAAGTACAACTCCCCATATCTCTGCCGATGGTACAGCTATGTTCAAAGTCAAACAATAGTGAAATGAAAGAATTAGCACTTCTTTTTTGGCACATTCTGAAGGACCCAGGATCGTCAAGTTCAGATGAAGAACTGTGTTGCATTCAGGTTGGTCAGAATGGCTACCATGGACACCCAGTAGTTATTAGAGATGGCCTTGCTGACCAGCGGATGACCTTTACATTGCCCAGTAAGGAAAATGGTCCAATTCTCAATAGATCATTTTTGATCACTGCTCATAAGCATTTTGGTCAAGTCAAAATGATTGTACAAGTGGACCCTTCACCCCAGATGATTTTGCACAACAATACCAAGGCTCTTTTGATACTAGGTAAATGTTGGAACTTTTCATATATGTCATCAGATTTGAATCAGTGTGTGTTAGGTAGCAGCAGTGTAGTAAAGCTTCATTTTATTAGGTAGGCACAACAGTAGGTTCCTGTAAACCGAGTTGAAGCTTCTTAATTGCATGGAAATGCATACATTCAGCACTGTTGGGTTGTTAAATATATTTTGTAAGATAATGAATTAAAGTCACTTCAAGAAGCTAGGAGGGGAAAATACAAATAGCATAAGTATTTCAGATAATTATTGTAGCTACATGAGTGCAGTAATAGCACAGAACTGTAATTACAAATGCAATATATTCAGAGCTAAGTAATCCGGTATAAGTAAAACATGGTCTCAGATATATTTACAAATTATTTTGCATACAAAATATGCTTGCTTGTGCTCGGGTTTCTATTTTCAAGCTCCTTATTTTGTGTGAGAAGTGGGTAATCTTGGTTTCAATTATTAAAATATATATCCAGTTTTTATATTTAGTTTCTATCACTATAGGAATACATTGGGTCAAAGAATTTTATAATAAATTGTTTGTATTTTTAGGCCAAAGTTCCTTGAAAGAAGAGGGAATTATGGAGGAGGAGTTGGATATGTTTGCTGCCATGCCTTCTGTTCCACCTTCCAAGGCCGTGCACTATACATTCCCATACATTTCCCAAAAATTCCCAAACATCTTGGCTAATGGTGCTGCCTATCCTCGATTGCATTTCTCTCAGCCAGATATTTTGAATAATGGTAACTATGAGAAATATTTTGTTTAAAGGAAAATGTAGATAATTAATTTCTTAGTTTCCAAGCCGTGAATGCCGTTTTTAGTTCAAGTTTTATGGACCATATATATATTAACTTAATATTGTTTAGTGGTCACTTGGAAAGAATGAAGATATGCAATACATATTTAATGCTTGCATCTGTAAGGTTTGTAGGTAATAGTGTTTATAATGGTATGTATTTTTAAGTCTACATATTTACTTACAAAGAACTTGTTTTTGTTCTCCATAGCAGAAACAGAAGAGGTATTATGGAGTCAAGGTGTAGATATTCAACAGCATTATGACCAATTTGTAAGTATCCCTGGTCACGGAGATGTAAAGGTACGGATTGAGCATGTTGGACATACAACCCACGTATTTATTGATCCTGTGAGTCGAGTGGAAGTATCCGCCAAAGACATTAGAAGTCGTATTGCAGCAGAACCCTCTAAAGGGCGGGTAGCCACATCGACCAACAGAGGACGAGCAATAAAAGAAAAAGAAGGAATGTTGCCTGAAGGAGATCCTCTGCTTGCACACAGAGCAAGTATGGATGCTGACTCAGTATCCCTTAAAGAGGCTTCATCAGAAGCAGTGACTCCACCATCTCCAAAATCATCGCCCCCAATACCTCAAACTCCCAAGGAACCAAAGTCTACTACTGTGTTTTATTGCTCATTTTTCTGTACACAGGTAGTTTTGGTTTTAAAGGATGATGTCAGTGACCAAGAAAATATCTCAGAAATAATGAGAATTACTGTAGACAATTTTATTGTAAGTGCCCGTCCAAAGATTGACCTTTCAGAAAAGCTCAGAGCACTGGATTACAGAGTAAAGGAGCGCATTGAAGTAATTATTTTCTTGGGTGATGCACAAATTGACAATCAGCTCTTCATACTTGGAAAATATGATTTTCCAGTGATTCTGATCCGACAGAACCCTGAAACATCTCCAAAGTTTTCAGCTTTTGATCCAATTGAAAGAGCAATTCAAATATCACATAATAATGCACTTTTTACCTTATCTGTTATTCTTGAACGTGCTCCTGTAGGTTTGTGCATGTATTCTGTCCATATAAAGCTCAAACCCATTAGTTTGTATGCAGAGGATGCCATATTTTATTCACTGATGGACATCTTGTCATCTTTCCTTCCTGTGTCTAAGCACAAACCTTCAAATCTTTGGGAAAGTGACAGTGAAGATGAAGAAGAGGAAAAGTTACCAGTTGTTGTGAAGATGCCTCAAGAGGTCCTTGTAAAATCACATGCTATGACCTGGCCCATTCATATAACGCAGTTAACTATAGAGCCAATATCCTTGTTACTGAGTGTCCATGCATCCATCAAACTTTACGTTGCACTAGACCAGTCTCCACTAAACTTTGGAAAATATGATCGGCTGGAGATAAGGACAACAAGTTACAGTCTTGGACACAACTTAGCCATGCATTATCTTTCCGGAGCCCTTATAAGAGCTGGGTGGGTTGTTGGCTCACTGGACTTGCTTGGAAATCCTGGAGGATTTGCAAGAATGGTTGGATCTGGTGTGAGAGACTTTGTTCAGCTACCCTATGAGGGAATACTGCTGGGACCATGGGCATTCATTGCTGGCATTACCCATGGGTCCATGTCACTTGTAAAGCATCTAACAGCAGGTAAGTTTGAAGCAAGCTTTTAATATATGAATACTGAGCATCCTAAAAATTCTTAACATTAAAATGTTCAATTTTGAATGACAATGGTAATTGATATAAGTTGAATATTACAAGAAGATAATTATATGCTAAATAGAGCATCTATCAGTGAGGAGATTCTAGTATAGATGTATATGGTTATGGTTGCATGGAAGATGTATTTACATGTATTTAAAAGCCCTTCTTGTTTTACATTAGTATTAAAAATTGTTCATTTGTGCAAGGTCACATCAAGTAACACTTTGGATATTGATTAGTGGAATCTTATGGCTGGTTCATTGTTATTATTGATTAGTGTTGTTAGCCTACTAAACCAAAAACCTAATTTTTAAATATCTAACTTCCCTGGTAGTTACATATATATAGCTTTAACCCGCCGATTCGTCGCGTGCACGGCAGAAATTCAAAATTCGCGGCTGTCGCTGATAGACGGTCAGGTGATCATACCTGTGCTCCCTCTATCCAGGTACCTGGAACCATTCCCATTTGTCCTCAGAAATTCCCTGCCGTCGCTCGGAGCAGCACGTTGGAAATTCGCTCTTCTTTGTTTGGGTTTGCTTTTGCTACAATTGGTGAAGTACCCATTACTTGGTTTTTCGTTGATGGCTTTCGCTGATTTTGGATTATTCTTTGCTTTTCTTTGTGCATAGATAGACTTTGTTGATTTCCGACTTGGATTTTTTCACTGATTTTCGGTTTTCTCAAGATGGCTGACTCTATTGTTAGAATGTGTGTGAAGGGGTGCAAGACCCGGCTTCCAAAAGCCGCTCTTGATCCCCACATGGTATGTAAGCATTGCAGAGGGCACGTTTGTACTTTTGACAGTAGATGCAATGAATGTGATAGTCTGTCGGAGAGAGAATGGAGAGAGTATGATAGATATGCGAGACGTTTAGAAAAAGACAGAATTAGGAGAGCTAGATCTTCTAGTGTTCTTTCTTCTAGATCCTCTGATAGTCTACCCCTTTCTAACGTCTCTAAGACTAATATTCCTAATCCTGATCCTAAGGTAGTAGTACCAGATCCTCCTACGGAGTTGGAGGTAAGTGAACCAACCATGAAAGATGTTATGGCTGCTATTTCTGCCTTAGGTGTACAAGTGCAATCCCTTACTTCGGATAAGGAAGTGATGTGTGGTGCAGTGCGGGGTTTGCAACGCAAATTCGGTGATAGTGATAGTGCAGTGGATGGTGCGTTCGTTCGTGTCTGTCATGCTCTTAGCCCTAGACCTCTTCCATGCTCCCCAACCCCTGGGAGAAGGAACGTCGACAGGCTAAGGGAGGTGAGAGACATTGAACAGCGAGCGGACGTCCCCTCGAGTGATCCTGTTGACACATCCCAGGACGCTCCCCCTCGCCACAGGAAAGGTGAGATGAGGAAGTGTTTGTCTTCTTCTGATGACGCAAGACCTCGACGCGGTTGGCGTCAACCTCTAGAGTCGAGACCCCTCAAGAGACGCAGGTCCCCCGTTTCGTTCCAACAACCTTCAAGCAGTAATTGGAGCTCGCCGGAGAAGTTCTTGTCGGAGGAGGACGACGCATCCGCTCCGAAACAGAGACGTAGGACGCACAGCTCTTCGGAAGAAGAAGACGTTCTCTTTACATCGGTTCACGCTTCTCCCCCTCCCCCGGACTGGGAGGTGTCGCAAGGAGCGTCTCCACCTCGTCGCCAGAAGACCGCTACTAGTGTCTCCGAAGCGGTAGACGTGCGTGCAGTGCCATCTCCAGTTATCCCCCAGCAGCAAGAGGCACCGCAAGCAGCGGGACTACAACAGTCCATTACGTCCCTGTTTGACATTTTCAAGTCGCAAGGACTAAAAGAAGAGATGCACAAGAGAGAACCCAAGGACGTCAACAGACCAACCAAGAGGATACGACCGCAATCTGTACAGAGAGACGCTTACTGTCAGCGAGACGCGGACTTGCTGCAAGCTGCAGCGATTGTGGACGCTCCCTCGCAGCAAGCTGGACGCGTGACGGAAGGCGTCAAGGAGCGTGACGCTCCGTCACAGCATGCTGGACGCAGTCAGGACGCATACAAACAGGACAACGTACGTGATTCTCCCGCTCGTTCGACTTCGGATAACGTCAATCCGCTGGAAGAGCTCTCGGACGACGAGACTCAAGAAAATCTGCATGAAGCGGATCTCAAGAGATTACTTGCGGTCTTGGCAGACTTGTATCCGACAGACTTCCAGCAAGCAGTTCCTCGAAGTCCGCCCTCGCAATTTTTGAAGGGTAGACCTCAGAAGTCTTCCTCCTTCAGGAAGACGGTTTTGGCCAGATCGGTCAAGAAAGCCTTTTCAACCTTGAACGAGTGGATTGTCAAGAAGAAGGAACAGGGTAGGACAACTTTTTCCTTCCCCCCTACGAGATTGGCTTCCCGGTCGAGCGTGTGGTACGAGACTGGGAAGGCTCTCGGCTTGGGAGTTCCTGCCTCCTCCCAAGGGGACTTCTCCAGGCTTGTAGACGCATCGCGTAGAACGGCCATGACCAAGGCTAAAGTTATGTGGTCCTGTTCAGAGATAGACCACTTGCTGAAAGGCATTTTCAGGACGATTGAAGTCTTCAGCTTAATGGATTGGACTCTCGGAGCTCTCGCTGATGGGACGGACGACAAGAATGAGACACAGATGCATCTTATTGCCTGTCTCGATAAAGCGGTAAGGGATGGTACTGTCGAGCTAATGGCCCTTTTTGCAGCTGGCATCCTTAAGAAGAGGGCTATGTTTTGTTCCTTCCTTTCGTCAGGAGTGACTCTGGCACAGAAGTCAGAGCTTTTATATGCTCTGATAACCAAACAGCTATTCCCTTCAGAGCTGGTAAAGGACTTGTCGGCTGCTCTTGCGCAACAAGTGATGCAAGACTTAATCACTAGGACTGCGAGGAAAGTTCTTCCGGCTAACTTTTTAGCCAGAAAGGAGAAGTAGACTCCTCCCACGCGTCAGCCCTTTCGTGGGAGAGCTCTTGCGAGAGGAACCCAGAGGACGGCTGCAGGAGGACAACCTAGGAAAACCCCTAAACTGCAACCAAAAACCAAAAAATGATTTCGACAACCTCCAGACATGAGTGGGAGCCAGGCTATCCCACTACTGGCGAGAGTGGAGCCAACGGGGAGCGGACGAGTGGACAATCGAAGTTCTGAAGGAAGGATACAAGATCCCCTTCCTAAGGAAGCCCCCTCTTTCGTCAGAACCGTTAGAGTTGACTGCCACTTACTCAGGAAGCAAAGCAACAGCTCTGCAGGAACAAGTCGATCAGATGCTGTCAAAAGCGGCGATAGAAATAGTAGAGGACACCTCTTCGGAGGGATTTTACAACAGACTATTTCTGGTACCAAAGAACTCGGGGGGGTTGGAGACCCGTGCTGGACGTAAGTCTACTGAACAAGTTCATAAGCAAAATCAAGTTTGCTATGGAGACAGCAGCGTCAGTCCTAGCAGGCACCAGACAAGGAGACTGGATGGTGTCGATAGACCTGCAGGACGCATATTTCCACGTCCCAATCCACCCGAATTACAGAAAATATCTGAGATTTGTTCATCAGGCAACAACGTATCAGTTCAGAGCACTTTGTTTTGGACTTAACACGGCTCCTTACGTTTTCACGCGAGTAGTGTCATACGTGTCCCTATGGTTTCATCTGGAAGGGGTACGGATATTGATGTACCTGGACGACTGGATAATCAGAGCCAAGTTGCAAGAAAAGTGTCTGGAGGACCTTCAAGTATCTATGACGATAATGCAACAGTTGGGGCTTTTAGTAAACCTAGCCAAATCACAGCTGACTCCTTCACAAGACATCATCTACCTGGGGATGAGGATTCAGTCAGTGGTTTTTTGGCTTTTCCAGCCCCGAATCGCATTATAGAGTGCTTAAGAAAGGTGAAGCTCTTCCTAGGGAGATGGACCTGCTCGGCGAGGGAATGGATGAGCCTGCTGGGGACCCTTTCTTCGATCGAGCAATTCGTCTCCCTGGGAAGACTGCATCTTCGTCCACTTCAGTTTCATCTGGCAAGTTACTGGACAAGAGACCAAGACCTCGAGACGTGGATTCCGATTCCTCGGGGAATCAAGAATCATTTGAGTTGGTGGGACAATCCCAAAAAACTTCAAGAGGGCCTCGAACTTCAACAGAAGAACCCCGACCTAGTGTTGTATTCAAACGCATCGGACGTGGGATGGGGTGCAACACTGGGGAAGGACGAGATCTCTGGTCTATGGCAAGATCATCAGAAAGAATGGCACATCAATGTGAAGGAGCTGGTGGCCATTCATCTAGCGCTTTTGCACTTCCAAGGGGAAGTCAAGAACAAGATAGTTCAGGTCAACGCGGACAACACCACGGCGTTGGCCTACATCAAGAAACAGGGAGGCACTCGTTCGGACTCCCTTTACGAGGCAGCAAAGGATCTCTTATTGTGGGCGAAAGAGAAGAACATTACTCTATTAACTCGCTTCATAGAAGGGGAGAGGAACGTCAGGGCGGATCTCCTCAGCAGAGGAAGACAGGTTCTCATGACGGAATGGACCCTACATCACGAGGTATGCAGCAGGCTTTGGAATCTGTGGGTAGAACCGACAATAGACCTCTTTGCGACACAGAGAACAAAGAGGTTACCTGTTTACTGCTCGCCAGTTCCAGACCAGGAAGCAGTGGCAGTGGACGCCTCTCTCATGGATTTGGAAGGACTAAACGCGTAAGCCTTCCCCCCATTCAAGATCCTAGACAGTCTTGAAGAAGTTCAGGGAATCGACCAATGCCCGAATGATACTGATAGCTCCGTTTTGGCCCACGAGACCCTGGATCACGGAAGTGATGGAGTGGCTGGTGGACACCCCCGTATCGTTACCCTGTCGGAGCGATCTACTCAAACAGCCACATTTAGAGAGATACCATCAAAATCTCCTCGCTCTCAATCTAACTGCCTTTCTACTATCGAAAAACTGGCAAGAGCAAAGGGCTTTTCGAGAGAAGCTGCAAGAGCAATCGCAAGAGCGAGGACATCCACGATCAAGTTGTATCAGTCTAAGTGGGACGTCTTTAGAGAATGGTGCAGGATTAGAAACATTTCCTCTTCCAATACCTCTATAATTCAAATGGCAGACTTTTTGTTATATCTACGAAACCAACAGAAACTAGCGGTTTCTACCATCAAAGGATACCGCAGTATGCTGACATCCGTTTTCCGTCATAGGAACATTGACGTATCGGGGAACAAGGATCTCTCGGACCTCATAAGGTCTTTTGAGACGGCTAAGAGAAAGGACAATCCAACTCCCCTCTTGGAATTTGGATGTTGTCCTGACGTTTCTAACCTCGAGTAGGTTCGAACCCCTCGACAAGGCTTCATGGAAGGACCTCACCAAGAAGACCCTATTCCTGATTGCGTTGGCAACAGCCAAGAGAATAGGGGAGTTGCAAGCCTTTAGCAAGAATGTAGGCTTCAGTGGGGAGAATGCAGTCTGCTCGCTGCAACTAGGTTTTCTCGCCAAAAATGAGAATCCTTCTCACCCATGGCCTAGATCCTTTACCATCCCAGGGTTATCTCATTTAGTAAGACAGGAAAAGGAGAGAGGCCTTTGTCCAGTGAGAGCCCTAAAGTTTTATATACAGAGAACCAAACACTTAAAAGGACAGACGGACAACCTCTGGTGTTCGGTAAAGAAGCCTTCACTACCTTTGTCGAAGAACGCACTGGTGTTCTTTATCAAAGACTTGATAAGGGAAGCTCACCAGAACTGTGATGAGAAAAGCTTCCCAATTCTCAAAGTCAAGGCGCACGAAGTAAGAGCTGTGGCGACTTCGATGGTGTATAGACACAACAAGTCGATGAAGGCTATTTTAGAAGCGACTTTTTGGAGAAGCAAGTCTATCTTTGCAGATTGCTACCTCAAAGAGGTACAGACCCAATATGAAGATTGTTGCTCCCTGGGTCCATACGTTGCCTCCGGCGCCATAGTTGGAGAAGGTGCTACTGCCTCTAACCCATAACCTTTTTTATACCCTTGCTTTTCTTGAACTTGGTATCACAGGTTGTCTGTGAAGGTTGTCGCAACCTTCCACAGTCTGGGATGCAAGTCTAGGTTAGGTTTTTATGGTGTGTGTTTTTAGTGTGTTAGTTGGTCAGGTGGTCAGTCCATGGCTTTGCCGGGATAGCAAGGGTGGTGGTCTAGTCATGTTAAGGTCGAGGACCGTGTGACAGCCCCACAGAGACTTTCTACAGCCCCCTGGGTGGATCGCTGGGTCTCTCAAGGAATGCAGGCTAATGAGGCAGGAAAACTTTGAAGCCAGCTTCCTTATCAGGTAAGAACCAGATTTCTGGGCTCAGCTCGTGTCGCTGCGCGAAATCTCCTTTAATCTATTATTTCTAGGGTAAATGTACTAACACATACCAGAGAATAAATAAATAAAGAAAAAGGTCAGTATAACTGACTCGCTCACCCTCCAAGAGGGTGTCGGTATGAACACTAGGCGAGTGAGACCACTACCACGAGCCAAATGCCAATAGAAATCTCCCACTACAAAAACCCTCCATGAGGGGAGCCGACCCACAGAGTGAGCAGCTCGTACTACTACTACTCCATCCCATGCTGCCGACTGCTGCGCCTCTGGTGGACTCCTTTTCAGTTAGCGCACACGAGTCACACGTGCTATTTTTCTCATCTGTGTGCCCTTTCGTTGGATTTATCTATAATGGAGCGTGCAGCTATCGCAGCAGCTAAGTTAAGTACTCAGTATTTATGGTTAGTTGGTTTTTTTTTCGGCCCTGAGACAGTATTTGCCGTTTTTTAGGTATAAATACGAACTCTCGGGTCGGAAGCATGGCAGCATGGTTCTGCCTCGTGGTGGGTTCGTTCTTGGTCTCCCATACCTAGAACATCCCCTTATCTATGTACGCTCTATATTAATTATCCGTTTTACTTAGGGTACTGTCTACTCAGGTTTGTCATGCCATGCATGTCTTTTACCTTATGTAGGCTTCTTCTATCCAGACCCTACTCCCGGCTCTTAGTATCGGCCTCTGACTAGCTTTGAGTGGTAGACTTACCTTCGGTTAGTCGTACACTCCTGGATTTTTCTCCTACTATATTGCTTTCTCTTTCTTTTTATTTTTATTTAATTATACTATGTATTTTGTTATAGTTTTAGGTTAGTTAGGCGTCTGGCTTAGCCTAGGTCCTGGCTCATTGAGCCTATACTACCGCTCATCAGTTCGGTTGCTTCCCTATAGCATCTCTGATCAGTTGGTTTTTGGCCCAGTGGGCCTATATGCTACCGCTTTTCAGTTCATTTGCTTCCCGATAGCATCTCTCTGATCAGTTGGTTTGTCCTAGGCTTATTTTGTCTTTTGTTTTGGTCTTACCGCCTCGTGGTCACTACGTGATCACGAGACAGCCAGACGCCTGCCCAGTTCACCTTCCCCCCCCTCCCGCTCTTCCATAGAGTCGGGGGAGGGTGGGTCGGTCTGCCCATGCTCGCTCCACATACCCGAGCCTGCCTCCCTCTCTCCCCCCAGGCGGAGGGGCTAGGGAGACGGGACAGACCCAGACTGGACTCGACTCTCCAGCTTCTCGGTCCGGCCTGGGGGGTAACGTGGTGGGGGGTGGGTACCTGGCCTTTCCCCCATCCGTTGCTACCTTGTCGCTCCGTGCTAGCTCGAGCCTGTATGTCTTCCCGCTCTTTCCCACCTTACTAGGGCTCCTTTCCTGATCGGAGTCCTGGCATCCAGCGGAAAGATTTTAGTCCACCAGTAGAGTGGACCGGAACATACAGTGGGTCCCTGCTAACCTTACCGTATTGCTGAGTTACTACACTCCGCTACGCACTGGACTTGGTTCCGGTTCGTTTGAGGTTTTAGGTTTAAGTGTTAGTTAGATTAAACTATAAGGTTTATCTTAAGTACCTTAAACCATCCCCCCCTCCCTTACATGGTTTCTTACCGGATCTCTCCGGGATGTTAGCCTATTCAGGCGAAGCAGGGAGGGGTTATGCCCAAATTTTTTCCGAGCTCCGGTATGCAACGGAGTTCTTCTGTCCTTTAGCCTGTAAGTGGATGTTCTTTAAGATACTCATGTGTCTTCCCCACTTACAGGCCACCAACTGAGCATCCGGGATGCGCCGCCACACTTCAGGACCCATGTGGACATGAGTTTGCCGGTCCCATGCTCCATGCGCGACTCCGCACGGGGACATCCAGGTCTGGTACCATGAGGACGTGTACCATAAGTTACGATCTGGTGAGCCAGCTTTTATTTTAGAAGGGGGGAGTATTCCATCTCCGGTAGCTGCTCCGCTTCTGTTTTAGTGCTAAGTTTTTTCATCATTCACTTTAACTTAAGGCATCCTAAGTTTAAGTTATACTTTAAGTTTTAGTTTTAAGTGATTCTAAATCTAATCTACGCCCTCTCTTTCAGGCGCCGCAGTGAGGGATACCGCACTGGCAACCCTGCGGGCCTGGTCGCGGTTTTTGGGAAGAACGCCGCCAAGGGTATGCCCTACATCCTAGAGAAGCGGTTGGCGGTATTAATCTTCCCCGGAGGCAAGGCGACAGGATACCCTCGACCCAGTAGAGGCGGCCCCGACTATCGCCTTCATCCAACAACAGCTGGCTGCCTCATTAACTGACCAAGACCAGGATATCTCCACGGGACGTCGCGACTTTAGATATTAATGTGGAAGCTATGGTAGGTGTAGAACGACCTGCTGGTCGAGGTAGGTAAGGTGGACACCCAAGGGTCACCCTTGGGTGTAACTGTTTGCTTCTACTCCTGCAACCTCTCCATCCTTCCAAGGCTTTACAGGTGAGGAATTGTATACCCTCCCTCCTGACGCTTCGGTTAGACCTAAGGTCAAGGGTCAAGCAGTGAAATCCTTGACTAAGACGTCGTCGTCGTCTAAGAAGACGACTTACGGCTTCATCCATCCCTCTCGTAAGTCTCCGGCTAGGAATCCCGGAGCAGACATGGTCTAAAGCTTCTAGCTTCCGGCTCTAAAGTCCTCGAGGAGTAAATCTCCAGAGAGAGATCTCGCACTCCGGCAGAGTCACCAGTTCGCTACCCTTGGTTCCGATTCAGAGCCACCCCTCCACCTCCGCAGCAGCTCCGGCTTTGGACTCCAATGCTGGCCTGTTGCAACAGGTGGGCGACCTGGTTGGGTCCCTAAAGAGTAGCATGGAACAAATTATCTCTCGATTGTCGGATAGGATTACTTCCCAAGACTCCATTATAGCCGGACTGAGAGAAGCCCCTCTAGCCTCTCCTCCACTTTTTTTCCAATACGAGTGGAACTCAGCTTCCTCCGTATGACTCGCTACCCTCCGTTCTCGATGAACAATCCATAGAGTAGCGTCATACGCCCCCTTCCAAGACGGTCTCATTTCTATACCGGAATTTGGAACTCGAAGGATAGAGGACTTCGAGTTCTACCCGGAAGACCTCCAGCCTCCGTTCATAGGCTACAAGCAAGGTCACAGCTTCAGCCATGGTTTCGGGATGATAGGGTACCAAAGGAGACAGTCCTCTATTCACGAGACCAGGCTCAGAGAGAATGGGCTCAGGTGTTTAGAGGACATGGATTGTTCTAAGAAACCAAGGATACAAACCTTTTAAGAGTCCCTTTACCATTTTTACAATGGATGAGAGTACCCCGGATCCCGTTCCTAACAAAAGATCGCGAGGTCTACCATCCCAGCGGACCCAGGAAGGGGGAACCTATACCTCAATTGAAGAAGCAGATCCCACCATCTCCCGATCCCTCAGCCGGAGAATTGTGGGAAGACTTGCCGAACACCTTCTCAGCTGGCAAACTCAACCGACTGTGCTATGGAGCATTTTGGTGAAAAGCTACCCAGGCTCCCAGATAGCCTTATTCAGGCTGAATTTGACGCGAAATCGCGATTAGCCAGATCAATTAACTCTATGGCTATGACCGAGGTAGCAACCATAGCCTATGGCTCAGAACCGCTTTTTAAGCTCATGACCAAATCCCTGACTCAAACGGTACAGTCAGATATGTTTGAGTTTGCCACTGCTAGAACGAATTGTAGGAAGCATGTCCTACAAGAGGCAACCATTTGGCATGAGCCGAATAGGTTACTCTCGTCTAACATCTGGGGAGCAGATCTCTTCCCAGAAGCTATGGTGAAGGAAGTCCAGTCAGAGGCTATGAGGCTGAAACCAGAGCCTTAAGGACCGTTGGGGGCCTTACGGCTAAGAGGAGGCAAGACCTAACAGCTAAAGGTAAGGGGCAGAGGAAACCAGGCGTTTCCAACCTTACCAGAAAAAGCAGCCACGCTTTCCTCAGCAAGTTCCAGCGGTGCCCTTAGTGCAAACAGCCCACCCAACCTTCCACTTCTAAAGCTCAATCACAGCCAATTTATGTGATATCCCCTCAGCCTCAGCCCTCCACCTCTTACGCCATCTCTCCTGCTTACAATCAGCCTTCGAGAGTCAGCTTCACAGAATATGACCGCTCGGGTAAAGGAGGCAGAGGTAAGCGTTCCTTTCGTGGAGAGGATCGGGAGGCCCCTTTAATAGGGAAAGCACTTCAGAGGAGGCCGAGGCGGTTACCAGAACCAATGAAGATCTTCATGGTAGGAGGGAGGGCTGTTTCACTTTCGCCACCGTGGAACTTCAGCGAATGGGCTCAGAGCATAGTGTCAAAAGGCCTGGGTTGGAGCTGGTTGACGAACCCACCTCCATCCAGACATTTCCATCAACTTCCTTCCAAGGAATTGACAGAGTACACAGAGGACCTCCTTCAGAAAGGAGCTATAGCGAGAGTCAAGAGATTAAAATTTCAAGGTCGCTTGTTCAGCGTGCCAAAGAAAGGCTCACAAAAAAGAAGGGTAATCTTAGACTTGTCCCCGCTTAAACTTAGCCATCCGCTGCGACAAGTTCAAGATGCTCACGATCTCGCAGGTGCGGACCTTACTTCCCCCGTGGGGCCGTCACCACCTCTATCGATCTTACAGACGCCTACTATCATATCCCTATTGCAAGACACTTCCGTCCGTATCTGGGTTCAAGATAGGAGAACCAGACATTCTCCTTCAAGGTAGTTCCCTTCGACTCAACGTGGCACCCAGGGTGTTCACGAAGCTAGCGGAAGTGGTAGTGCAACAACTCAGGACACAAGGGATTATGGTAGTAGCGTATCTCGACGATTGGTTGATCTGGGCTTTCACAGTCGAGGAATGCAAACAGAGCTACACTGAAAGTGATTCAGTTCCTGGAATATCTAGGCTTCAAGATAAACAGGACCAAGTCAAGACTCACTCCAGAGTCAAACTTTCAGTGGCTGGGCATTCAATGGAATCTATCCTCCCATACTCTGTCGATTCCATCAACCAAAAGGAAAGAAATAGCGAAGTCAGTCAAGCAATTTCTAAGTCACAAACTGGCGTCAAGGAGGACTCAAGAAAGGATCCTGGGTTCTCTCCAGTTGCATCAGTGACGAACGTCTTAATGAAAGCCAAACTGAAAGACCTAACCAGAATCTGGCGCTCACGAGCAAATGTCAGGTCCAGGGACAAACTATCCTCAGTCCCTCTGATTCTAAAGAATCGACTTCGGCCGTGGGCGAAAGTCAAGAATTTGTCAGTGTCAGTACCCCTTCAGTTCCCTCCACCAGGGATCACCATCCACACAGACGCGTCCTTAAGCGGTTGGGGAGGGTATTCCAGGTCAAAAAGGTTCAAGGAACTTGGTCACCTCAGTTCCAGTCAGTTCCATATAACGTACTGGAGGCAATGGCAGTGTTCTTGACTCTAAAAAGGTTGCGCCCACCAAAGTACTCCCACATAAAGATAGTTCTGGACAGCGCAGTGTAGTATTGTATAAACAGAGGAGGCTCCAAGTCACGTCATCTAAATCATGTCATAGTAGCCATCTTCCCCTGGCAGACAAGTTCAGTTGGCATCTCTCCTCCACTCACATAGCTGGAGTGAGAAACGTCATAGCAGACGCGCTATCCCGATCAGTGCCCCTAGAGTCGGAATGGTCACTGGACAACAGTTCGTTCCAATGGATACTTCAAAGAGTTCCAGGGCTACAGGTGGATCTCTTCGCATCTCAAGCGAACCACAAACTGCCGTGTTATGTAGCCCCCAACCTGGACCCTCTGGCCTATGCCACGGACGCCCTGGCTCTAGACTGGAACAACTGGAAGAAGATTTATGTCTTCCCTCCAGTGAATCTTCTCATGAAAGTTTTAAACAACTCAGGACATTCAAGGGTCAAGTGGCTCTAGTAGCCCCAGACTGGCTGAAGAGCAATTGGTATCCCTTAACCTAACTGGAACTGGGCCTTCGTCCTCTTCGGAATCCCATCCCAGGCTCTCCCAGTCAGTACAAACGAGACTGTGTTCGCTTCCTCAGGGATTCTCAAAACCCTAACTTTATGGATTTCATGAAGTTTGCGGCAAAAAGAGATGCGAATATTGACCCTCAGAATATTCTCTTCCTGGAATCCGATAAAAGGGATTCAACTTTGAGACAGTATGATGCTGCTGTCAAAAAGTTAGCAATCTTCCTGAGAGAATCAGGATATTAGAATCATGACAGTTAATTCAGCTATATCCTTTTTCAGATCCTTATTTGAAAAAGGTTTAGCAGCTAGCACGATTACGACAAACAAGTCAGCCTTGAAAAAGATATTTCAATTGGGTTCAACATAGACTTGACGGATTCCTACTTCTCGTCTATTCCTAAGGCATGTGCTAGACTTAGACCTTCTGTAAGGCCTACGTCAGTTTCATGGTTCTTAAAAAACGATGTTCTAAAACTGGCTTCAGAAACCGATAATGACACATGCTCGTTTATAATGCTCTTAAGAAAAACCCTATTTTTATTAAGCTTAGCTTCAGGAGCAAGAATTTCAGAACTGTCGGCTTTATCCAGAGATCCGGATCATATTCAATTCCTTCCCACAGGGGAAGTCCTACTTTCTCCGGAACGTAGCTTTTAGCAAAGAATGAAGATCCTTTGATGAGGTGGGAACCTTGGAAGGTACTACCCCTTCCACAAGATATATCTCTTTGCCCAGTTTCAACCTTACGAGCCTTTCTGTCCAGGACCTCCTCATCCTCTTCGGGCCCCCTCTTTAAGAGGGAAAAAAGGTGGAACTTTATCCATTAAAGGCATCAGGCAACAAATCCTGTACTTTATTAAGCAAGCCAATCCTGACTCTTTCCCGAAAGCACATGATGTCGGGCAGTAGCCACCTTTCAATTAATTATTTCCAACATATGAAACTTCGATGAGTTGAAAAAGTATACCGGATGGAAATCGCCGACAGTGTTCAAACGTCACTACCTTAAGTCCTTGGGAAGCTCTGAAATTTTCAGCAGTAGCAGCGGGTAACATAGTTTCCCCTGACTCTAGCTAATCTGTAGTAGAAGATTCAGTCCTCCTTTCTACCTGCCTCACCCAACAGTTCGTCTATTCTGCCTTGTTCATTTACATTCACCTTGTGTCTTAGCTGCTTTTATGATGGTGTAGTGGGTGCCCCTTATTTTTTTGCTAGGGACACTCACAGATATTATAGTTTATTGATCTCATGGATGTTACCCCCTTATTTTTATGCTAGGGGATACATTATTATAATGGTTACGGGTTTTGTATATTAAGTCATATACATTCCATTTATATTATCATTGTTGATTAATTTGTTCATTTGATTATATTAATTGCTATAATATTTTAGATACATGCCTTTACACAGATACCATTTTGATACACCTGTAAGCATTTTACCTCTGTATATATGTAAATTACCTTATGTTAAGAAACATGATTAGAATTAAGTGTAATTTAAGCATATTTCTATTTTTGTATCACTGTGTATATGTATCTTTTTAGCAAATTATATCCTTTTTATATTTATTTTATCTTTTATTTGAGACCCATTCTGTATTTATTTTATCACTTTTTATTTACAATCTTGTGCTATTTCTCTGGTACGATTTCGCGCAGCGACACGAGCTGAGCCCAGAAAGGGATTTTGACGTAAGGAAAAATCTATTCTGGCGATTGGCTCGTGTCGCCAGCGAAATCCCACCCTACCCATCCCTTCGCCCAAGATTGTCTGCTAACTCAGGATGGGCCACCAGAGGCGCAGCAGTCGGCAGCATGGGATGAGTAGTAGTAGTACGAGCTGCTCACTCTGTGGGTCGGCTCCCCTCATGGAGGGTTTTTGTAGTGGGAGATTTCTATTGGCATTTGGCTCGTGGTAGTGGTCTCACTCGCCTAGTGTCATACCGACACCCTCTTTGGAGGGTGAGCGATGTCAGTTATACTGACCTTTTTCTTTATTTTATTTATTCTCTGGTATGTGTTAGTACATTTACCCTAGAAATAATAGATTAAAGGAGATTTCGCTGGCGACAAGTACGAGCCAATCGCCCAGAAAATAAGATTTTTCCTTACGTCAAAAATCCCTTTATTAGTTTCAGCTAAATTGTAGCGATAATAATTTACGAATTCCCACGGTGTTGAGGTTCTCTAACCCACCACCAAAAGGTGTCAATCAGCTATATATATGTAACTACCAGGGAAGTTAGATATTTAAAAATGGTATTTTCATTTTAAAATAAGTTTTTAAATATACTTACCTGGTAGTTACATATATATAAAGGTCCCTCCCTCCTCCCCTCTGAGAACAGGGGCATGGAATTTCTGAGGACAAATGGAAATGGTTCCAGGTACCTGGATAGAGGGAGCACAGGTATGATCACCTGACCGTCTATCGGCGATAGCCGCAAATTTTGAATTTCTGCCGTGCGCGCGACAAATCGGCGGGTTAAAGCTATATATATATGTAACTACCAGGTAAGTATATTTAAAAACTTATTTGAAAATGAAAATACCATTTTTTATGGGGCTGTCTGTTGCTGTTAAATATTTAATTGAGGACAATAATTTACATGGACAGGAAAACTACTCTTCCTTATTGTAGTATACCCCATACTGAGCTATTTGGTTGCTTTTAAAAGTAATTTTATGGAAAGTAAGATCTAAGATGTCCTGTTACTCAGTTTGTTACTGTGATGAAAAAAACTTTGTAAACTTGCAGATAAAAATTCAGATACATTTTATTCTGTTTTCAGGTACTGTTGTGTCACTGACAAATTTAGCTAACTCTGTTGCACGAAATATGGAACGGTTGTCATTGGATGCTGATCATGCAGCAAGAAGTGAGGCTGGACGTCGTTATCAGTCCTCAGGTCTTGCTCATGGCCTTATGCAAGGTCTCTCTGCCTTTGGGATATCCTTATTAGGTAGGAAATTATTAGAGCAGAAATAATTTTGCATGTACTAAACGAAACAAAAAAATTTTCTGGTTGAATTTTATGCTGTAACAGGTAGTCCCTGGGTTACGACAGGGGTTCTGCTCTTGAGACACGTCGCAATCCGAAAATCGTTGTAAGCCGGAACATCATAAAAAATCATAAGAAAACCTTACTTTTAATGCTTTGGGTGCATTGAAAACTCTGTAAACTGTATTCATATTGCATTTTTCATCAAAAAAACTTTTAAATATTGATTATTTTGCATTTTTGGTGTCATATTTCATCTGCCAGATGAGTGCTGTAGGCGTTGTAACCCTGGAACATGCGTCGTAACCCTTGAACATGCGTCGTAACCCTGGAAATAATTTCTGATGAATATAATTGAAAAGCACCTTAACTTCGGAACGTCGAAAGCCGAGACCGTCGTAACCCGGGGACTGCCTGTATTTGAAATGTGATGTTTTTCCTTAAAACCAGGGTATATTTCATCATCATTTACATTTATACATTAGGTTTTCCCCTAACAATGTTGGATGTTTGTTGATTTTTGTCTGCTATCCTCTGTCTTGGGCACTTTCTACTTGAATCCCCATCAATCCAAATCTTTACCTTTATCTCATCTGCCTCTTCTGTAGCTTTCCTGATGGTTGATGTTTTAAAATTTCAGTATACAGTTGACTCCTCAAATTTCGTATTTTTTCATCGGTAAGTAAATGGACTAATTTTGAAAAGTTTTCTTGCCATCTGGCTAGACCAGCAGTCAACCCACAGATGATGGATGTAGGCTGGAAGTGTAAATTAGAGAAGTTTTGTGCTCCATAAAGCTTTTAAATATATATATATATACCTATTCTGTTTCATCACAAACCCATTATTTTCAAAATATATAACCCATTTTGTGTGTTTGTGTGAATTCCAGACACCAAATTCCTGTAGAAGAAAATGAAGAAGATTGATTACGTCTGCTTGGTTAGTATCTGGTCTCTTTAGGTCCTAGTGCCTAGGTGTGTTACTTTTATGTGTTCATAAAGCTCCCAGAATTTGAGTTTTGCATATGAAACTTACCCAGTAAATATATAACCATTAGTTTCCATGTACGGCAGCCTAATTCAAATTTTGCCGGTAGCACTTCGATTGCTCAGTGTAGGTACACAATGCTGTCCCCCAACAGCAATACCAGGAACGACTTAGCTAAGCACTTCATTCTGTTTTATTATTTAATTACTGGTTTAGGCTATGTGCAAGTCACCAGTTAATAATTACCTTTGAAGTAATTATTGAAGGTTGCATCATTCTCTTAGGTTTTTCCTTGCTTTTGGGATTTTCTTTTTCAGCTACGTATAGGCTATTATTGTCGCAAGTCGCCAGTAAATATGTGAATGTTAAGACATTCTTTTTTGCCAAATGTTTGCAATCAGGCCAACATGTTTTGTTTACCGTGTCTGTGATACTCATCACTTTCCTTTGCAGAGACTGAAATTGTGGAGGTTGGAAAGTAGTAAGGAGAGAATGGTGTTAATGTTTGGTTACGTTGGGCTTTGGGAGAGGAGGCTTTCATGGCCTCAGCATACGGAGGTATTTTCCAGGTGTCACACAATTGTGAACGTTTCACATCTTAGCTACGAGCCTCCAGCTTGCTTGACAGACTGGAGCACAGGCCACTTGAGTCAATTATCGGGCCACGTAATCGGTTACTGATTTTGATTACTACTTTGAATTTCTGATAATTCTTCTAATGATTTCTTCTTGAGTAATCGGTTATTTGTAAGTATTCTTTTATATTAGGGTCGAATTTGCTTTGAGTCTTTAATATGAAAACGGTGATGTAAATACATATGTCAGTTTTTTAGGTTATGTTATTTAAAAATACTTACATACATCTGAATATATGAAATTATAGTATTTGTTTTATTCGTATATCACTAATTGGAGAATAAAGTGGTGTTTGTACATCACTAAAGAATGATTAGCTTTGATACTTTAATGCAAAAACGTCTTGTTGATATAAAATTATTATTATTTTTTAGAAGTTATACATACATTTACATTATTTTTAGATTCATGTCCTGAGCATATGAAATGCTAATGTTATTCAGACATTATGAATGGTTTCAGGCCTAGATGCCAGAATTTCTTATAGTGATATGTAAAGTATATAGTTAGTAATTGATTACAAATGCCACTGGCATTTTGCCTCTTGCCTCCCGTCTGTCACCTGCCGACTCCCCTTGACTCCCGCCTCCCAAACCTAATGCCAGTTCTCTTCTACTACCCCTCCTATCTTAGTCATTTGCTCTTGTGCCTGGCTCCTACTTGTCCCTCGATTTTCCTAGACAAAGGTCACTGTCCCGCTCCCCCACACCGGGGAAAACACATACTGGAGGTCCAAGGGAGGTCGGTGGTTACATACAAGTAGTTGCTCCCTCAGTCAAACCTATTGTCGGTCCTAGGTCTCGACAGACAGCTGCTGGAAAGGCGTCCTTCTAAATGTGTGTTAGAGGAGGTGACTAGTATTTGGCCTCTTGTATCTCCTAGACTTGAAGTCACTGTCGTGCTCCTCCGCACCGAGGAGAAGACATTCTGGTAGTTGAAGGAATCCGAGGGGGTTGCTCCCAGTAGTTGCCCCTTCGGTCGAACTTATAGCTTTTTCCAGGTGTCGGCAGACAGCCGTTGAAAAGGCGTCTTGATAGGTGTGTAGTGAGGAGGTTTTTCCCCCTCGGTCGAACTCGTCATGTGTTTATAGGTTTTGACTGAACGCTGTTAGAAAGGTGTATCTTTTACTAGTTAACAGTTGTCATCCTATTCCAGCGGTTCATCACCTCATAGATCGCGTCGATGGCGTGACCCTTTGGTCTCTCGACCTCTGAAGAGGTATTCTTCAGTCGATGAAGCCTTGTCCCCTGGCAGTCATGCTTGTCTGACTCCTCACAGTTGATGTTTGACTTGCGACTCAGCTGATTCGACTCACAATCGATGTTCGACTAGCGACTTAGCTGATCTGACTCTTGGTTGATTTTCAACTTGCGACTCAGCTGATTCGACTGAAGGGATTCCGATGGGATTTTTCCCCCTTGGTCAAACTTGTCATGCATTTTTTTGTTTCGATTGAATACTGCTGAAAAGGCGTCTAGTGACTAGTGCTCAGTAGTCATCAGATTAAAGAAAAGTTAAGTATTTTACTTAATTAGTATTAATATTGAAGGCCCTGTACTAGCACCTAGAGTTAGAAGCATCGTAAGGGACCTCTTGCTGCTGATAGCCAGTGCTCTCCCAGGCGTTCACAGTCAAGTGTGTGGACTTGCTCGCCCTCACAAATATGCTCTTAAAAGTAAAAGTAGGACCGACTTGTCATCTGCTGAAGAGGAAGTGGATCAGAACTCTGCTCCTGCGTTGGTATATTTAAGCTTTCTCAAATACTTTTGCTCTGGACACTCATTTAAATATTACCAATTCTCATGATGAGCACCAGGTATTGGCGCCTAGGTGCTTGAATCTCTCGTATTGGATGTTTTTTGTCGAACGCCAGTCCCCATCCAGGTGCTCTGCACCATCTGAGGCATCCACTCCCTTGCTCCAGCTCGCTTGGCGCTTTCCACGCCTCACCTGGCATCAGCTGTTGGTAGTCTGGTGCTGCCTGTTGGATGCCCGACGACACAGTCTCCTTGTTCATCTTCGTTGACACTGGGGGATCTTTTGCTAGCCACCACTTGAACAGGACCTCACAAGAGTTGAGGAAGAGGTTCTCTGTGTAGTCCTCTTCTGGAAGTTTTGTTCACGGAGAAGACAGATGCATGGCGAGAAGTGGTAAGTTTTCGCCAACTTTTGGCACAGTAAACTCTACTCGACCTTCGCAGTCCTGCAGTCAAATCAGTTGTAGTAAGAGAATGCTCCTTTTGGTGAGTGAAAACTTCTGCTCTCCCTTTGGGAAATTTTTTTTCGCTGAGGCGAATACGTTTTTTAAGTCTTTGGATTGCTTTCATCACTGGAAGTTAATGATTACGTGCGTTATCACCTGCTCCCTCTAGTGCCGAGAAAAGGGGGCAAGAACAGTCATCCTCCTCTCTTTTTTCCCTTGCTACTTCCTGGGTTACACTGGGCATGGGCAGGACGAGGGAATGAGAGGAACTCTACGGATCATACTCCCCAGAGTTCAGATACGAGAGCCTATGTTCCTGGTTCGATCTTAGGATCTTTCCAGTATTCCAGTTTTGGGAGCAACCTGTTCGGCATGAACTAGTTGTCTTCAGTGTCCTGTTATCGCCGTAGAAGCTTCCCTTCGGGATAGCTTCACCTTCGTTCTCTTCATTAGAGAATGAAGGTGGTCTGCTTCCAGTCCTTATTCTTTTTCTCTTCGAAGTGAAAAAGAATTAGGCTGACGCTTGATCAACAAGAGCCTACAGAATATACTCCTCGGGTGTTTGATTGAGATGAATAGTACCTTCTCTTGATTAACCTGTAACTCAGGACAGCCTTTCAGGCCTCCCAAGAGTTTCCGATTTTGATTTTGAGACGACTAGTGGTATTGTTTTGGCAACACCACAGGGTTCTTTCCCTCTTGTTTCGGTTAACATGTAGGTGCGTGAGGGTATCTTTCGTACACTCGATAGCTCTATGAGACAAATGCATTCCAAGGCGGAATGTGCGACCAGGCAACTCAGACTATGGAGTCAAGTGAGGAGCAGAGTACTGCCTTCTCACTGAGTGTTTGTTCTCAGTATTGTTTCTCCTCTGTCGTTGGCTCTGGACTCTCGCTTATGGTTTATATTTTGTCCTTCACATTTGCCATTGCCAGAATCATCGGACAGAGATATGTCTCATTAGACTCATTATCATCTTTTTGTCTACCTGACACTACAGCAGAAGCCTATAAGTCTTCTACTTTGTCGCAATTGATCCATAGGCCACTGCGATGATTCAGAATGATTTTTCAGACAAACACCGTTTTTTTTCCATATACATTTTCTGTTTCATAAAGTGTTCATCTACTAATTGTTCACCCTGAATTGGAGTGAATGTAGGAAGAGAGCCTGCCTGATAACTCTTTCCAGTGTAAAGAGAAGTTTTCCTCCCAGAATCCATCTCTTCCTCCTCTGTCTAAACGTTTCTTCCATTTTGCATGGACTTCATGTTTGAGGCTCACTCAGTGTTGTGGTGTGTTTTTTGGTCTACTTTGAAGGGAAGCTCAGGATGTAAGAATAGTCTATACTTCCTTAGTTCTCAGACATTTGCTCTTTACACCCATTCTGCTATCGCTTCTTATATTTTTATATCTTCAAGACCATTTTTAGTGACTGGCATGGGATCGCGGAAGGAAGCACAGGATTTTTTATTATTATCTCTTCACCTTTTCAGTAAGGTGCTGAGTTTAGAGAGCCAGGGTGTACAGTGTAACCTGGAGCACCCACAACTCTCCGTGGATGGGTCTTGACTCTATTTCAGTGTAGGTGTAAGTGTTTTCTGGTTGTTTCATTTTGGTGCTGTTCCCAGGGCAAGGGCAGGCACCTATCGTATTTTTGCTAGCCATAGAAGCATTTCCCTCGCTGCAAAGTTTCCCCTAAGTATGAGGCAACCCTTGGCTCTACCGCCATGCCACTACAAGTTATGATGAGCGCCAGCCAGAGGCAGTATTCATCTACATAGCTCTCTTAACTGATGGGTACAACAAGTGTTGTTTTTTCAATGCTAGCAACTTTTCTATTTCAAATTCATTACATGACTCAATGCTTTGGAGTAGAGTATGTCCATGACCCCACCTCTGTTCAATGTGTTACAAAGGTTCCAACCTTGGTACAGTTTTAAAAGAGAAAATAAGTTGGTAGCAATGACTGTGTAGCAGCAAGGCACTGAAGGTGACATTCGTTTTCTCTCTCTCTCTCTCTCTCTCTCTCTCTCTCTCTCTCTCTCTCTCTCTCTCTCTCTCTCTCTCTCTCTCTCTCTCTCTTAACCAATCTCTCACAATTACTTAAGGCAATTATATGAGACTCGTGAACTACAAAAATACATTTATTTAAGAGCAAAGCATTAACTAAATAAATCAGGTTCTTAACAAAGTGATTAACTGAAAAGTTAAATTAAAAAATCCAAATAACTCAAATAACCCTGGGGATCGAACTAAACCCGTCCACCTCTTTCTCTACACTAACCAACATTAGTTAGTCATAAAACTAGGAAAGTCATAGCACAGTCATAAGTAACACCATAACTACGGGACTATTAGTTAAGTTCCCATCTCTAAATAAGTTACCAATCAAAGGTCAGTGGAATAGGACATTTTTGAAATAAATATTCAAAATACAAAGACGTGCCACACTTGGCTTAAAAGTAAGTATGCTTACCCATTCAAGCACTAATTACACACTAATTAAAAATACAATAAAAGGAGCCATCTTGGCCCTTTGCCGACTTCATATCGTTCTCCATCTTAGTTAACTTACTCTCCCATTACGAAGGGGAATAGCTCGCATGTACGCAAGCATGAATTCACTCACGATACACTCCCAGATAAGTGTCATCATAGTTTTGTCACTAGTTCATGACGTCATATACTGATCATAGCCACACCTATGAATCTGCCCAAAACCAGAGTCTCTAGAAGCATGTTTGCTTTCACCTTTTACACGGGCATAGGACGTGGTCTGTTCTGCTTAGGCAGCGACCTTCGACATCTCGCCAACCAAAGTGGTCGTGTCAACATTTTTCGAAGCTGATGCTGTCTTGTCACTTTAGGACCTCTGTTTCCATGGAGAGTCAAAATGATGACTTCTACATTTCAAGTCATTGCTCATCACGTCCTCTCATCATTTAACAAAAAAAAAAGGCAACTCAAGGATACAAATCTTATTTATAATAAGACTCATATTCAAAAGTATTTTTATAATAAAATTAGGTTTTGTAGATACTTACCCAGTAATTATATGATCGGAGCCCACCCACCTCCCCTCTGATGGGCATAATTCATAAAACAGAATGAAGTGCTTAGCTAAGTCATTCCTGGTATTGCTGTTGGGGGATGGCACTGTGTTCCCCCCGTATTCGCGGGGATGTGTACCAGACACACCACCCTCCCCATGAAAAGTTGAAACCCGCGAATAGTCAGAACCACCACTGAAAATGCTTATAACTGCTTATCTTGAAAGTTCATTTACTCCCCCACCCCCCTTCCTCCAAGTGGATAAAAAGACTGGGAATTGCTATTTTTTCATTAATCTTATCAATATTTGAAAATTAGTTATATGGTAAATCATTTATTTATATTACAAAACAAATACACATACGTAAAGTAGAGAGAAGAGAGAGAGAGAGAGAGAGGGACCGAGAGAGAGAAGAGAGACGAGAGAGAGAGAGAGAGCGAGGAGATGAGAGAGAGAGAGAGAGAGTTATCCTTATTTAAAAAGGGTGAAAATGGATAGATTATTGGGTATTTCTTTAAAATACTAATCACATATGAATTTTGGAAATTAGTTATTAATATTATTAATACGTATTAATTATTAATTATGTGAAAAATGTTTCCAATAAACATTATCACAATGTACTACCTTAGAAACTTCTCGCATCTCAATATAAAAGAAAAGAAGAGAAGAGAGAGAGAGAGGAGAGAGAGTGAGAAGAGGAGAAGAGAGAGAGTGGTTAAATCCGTATTTGAAAGAGTGGAAATGGAAAGGTTATTGTAGTATCTCTTTTAGAATACTATCACATATGATTTTTGTGGATTATACAGTTATTATTATTATTATTATTATTGAAAATATAAAATAATAAACATATTATACATACATGTACCATCAAAATCTCTCATCTCAGTAGAGAGAGAGAGAGAGAGAGAGAGAGAGAGAGAGAGAGAATAACTCCTTGACTCCGACTCCTTCCCCTCCGCTAATTCGTTTATCAGACTGTCATTTACTCCCACACCCCCCTTCCTCCAAGTGGATAAAAAGACTGGGAATTGCTATTTTTTCATTAATATTATTAATATTTGAAAATTAGTTATATGGTAAATCATTTATTTATATTACAAAACAAATACACATACGTAAGTGAGAGAGAGAGAGAGAGAGAGAGAGAGAGAGAGAGAGAGAGAGAGAGAGAGAGAGAGAGAGAGAGAGTTATCCTTATTTAAAAGGGTTAAATGGATAGATTAGTGTATTTCTTTAAAATACTATTCACATATGAATTTTTGAAATTAGTTATATTATTAATACGTATTATTATTATTATGTTGAAAATTTCAATAAACATATACACATGTACTACCTTAGAAATTCTCATCTCAATAAAAGAGAGAGAGAGAGAGACGAGGAGAGAGAGAGAGAAAGAGAGTTATGTTATTTTGAAAGAGTGCAATGGAAAGGTTATAGTAGTATCTCTTTAGAATACTATCACATATGATTTTTGTGATTATACAGTTAATATTATTATATTATTGAAAATATAATTAAACATATTAGACATATATGTACCATCAAATCTCCATCTCAGTAAAAGAGAGAGAGAAGAGACGAGAAGATGTAGAGAGAGAGAGAGAGAGAGAGAGAGAGAGAGAGAGAACACACTCCCTCCCCTCCAGTCACATTACGTGATATATTTGACAGCTGTTGGACCTCAGTTTGGTACCTGGAGTTCGAAAGAAAGATGCGTGAAGACTGAGATTTCTTTCATTCTTACATAATTTTATAATTTATAAACTAAAATCTTGCTAATTCACTATAGTATTTTCTTTAATGATTTGATTGCTCTTTACATTATATTATTTGAAAATTAGTAAATTATTTATTTATCATACAGAAAACATACATCTCTGTAAGAAAGAGAGAGAGAGAATTATTATTGTTATTATGTAATATAATTTAATCTTATTAAACTTACTATTGCAGTATTGATCAATATTAATATTTTAAAATTAGTAAATCATTTTTGTATGATAAAAATGTATTTAGTCATGAAAATAACATCAAAGTACACTAATTTGGGATTATTTATTGTCGGAAAAACCCCGCGAATAAAACTGCAGGATGCATACATTCATCAAGTACCTTTGCTTCGTAAGTAATAAAATGGTCTTGCAATTTAAGACCTTGTGCTTTGGATAGGTGACATCTAAGGTTAACACTAACCTTGGTCACAATTTGGACCCATTCAAAGGGTATTCGTCTCCTCCAATACCTAGGAGATTGTTTAGGCACGATGTCCTCACTGGAATGCCTTCTTTTGGGATGGAGATCATCTAATGACTTTATCTCTTGAATTAGGAATTGTGATTAGCTGGCAGAAGTCTGATCTCATTCCCAAGTAGCAAATAAAGTATCTGGGTTTATCCTGAGATTTGGTAGCTAAAAGGCCTCTCAGTGGGGTCCTGTCTGAGCTATCTCAGTGGTGACGTGGCATATTTCCTATCCTGACAGGAGCAATCAGCTTGGCTGTGGCAGGTAGTCTTGGGTTGTCTGTTGTCATTGGAGAAGATCATGCCTCATAGGCAAAGTCACCTTTGATTGCTTCACTGTCAACTGATGCAGCACTGGTCGACTCTTTGAGTTGCCTTTTCACAACTGGTATCTTTGAGTAGGAAATCAGGGAGGACTTGTCACTGTAGCTAAACTGCAGAAACCTTGTTAGATGAGGTGCACTTGCTACTCTTTTTGTCTCCTCACCTATGTGCAGCAGATCATGAGGCAGATCCTCAGTGCTTTCTCCAACTAAAGCAGAGGTTCATGGTGCAGACCATCACCCTCACCCCTCCTTACTGGATGTCTTTGCTATTTCATGGACGCCAGCACCAAGGATTCCCTTTTTAACTCTCTTCTAGCTATGGTATTGCTCTTGGTGTCACCTTATCTTTCCATTTACATGGACACACCAATTGTGCACTTGCCACCATCATCATTCTTGCTTTTGGACTTGCACCTACTACCAGCTACTAACCTGCCATTATCTACCTTTTTTGCAGGTCTGCACCTCCCATCAACCATCTTCCATGAACCATGCCCTTGCCTCCAGTCCCACACCTTCCACTAACGCTTTACTTGTTACTTATATCTCTTTTGCCCCCAGCAGTATACAGTACCTGTTGCCAGGCACACACCTGTTTCCAGCCACACCTGCCACCAGTCATGTTTATGTCTGCCAGATGTGCTTTTGTCGGTAGTTTTGCTTCTAAGACTTCTCCTTGAAGCTATACAACTGATTCCAGCTGCTTACCTTGGAAGTATTTCATGGTTACATGTCTGCTTCCTGCCACACACCTGCTGGTAGGTTTGCCTCTGATCAGGATCATGTAGCGTTTTATGTTTTCCATGTACCAAGTCTCTGCTTCCAGCTACACTCCTCTCTTCTAACGCAGAAATGTTACAGACTATGCTCCTGTAGCAAGCCACACCAAAGTGCTTTTGGCTGCAAACAAGATTTACTACACAGTGGGATATGCACCAGTTATTGATGATGAAATGAAATGAGACTTGTGATAGTGGCAATAGCTGCTCATGACAGTTCCCATTCCATAGCTCCTCTCCAATGCATCCCAGAAGCATGGTCATTCCATAGTATTTGCTAGTTACTATGAGTAAAGGTTTTTTGGCATCCTTAATCCATATGGTCAATCCATAGTATTTGCTAGTCACTATGAATTTATTTGAGTAAAGGTTTTTTGGCATCCTTAATCCGTAGTTGATAATCAGCTATTCCTCTGCTCTTCTTGTCACTTACCAATACTAGTTTTGTGGTTGTATGGACAAATCTCTCTGCTGTATCCTCATTTATGGTACCATATTCCCATCACAATCCAGTCTTCTGACTCATTCCTTTGCATTCAAATATTTTTAGATTCCATCATCTACCCATAACACTACCATTGAGTAGATGGCCAATTACCACATTAATGGTAGGGAGAATTGTGAAAACACACTTACCCATGCAAGAAATACACAGTGAGTGCAGATTTGTCGCTATAGGTGACATAAAACGATTACAAGGTTCATCAGGCATTTCACAAGAACATTGGTCCTGTCTGCTCTCCATGACACAAAGGACCAGGTGCAAGCACCAAAGTTCCCAAAAGAGCACAGAACACAAGTACTTTCTGGCATACAACTGCACCAATAGCATATGAATGTACTGAGAAAGTATTGCTCATATGAACACTAACAATGCAAAAATTTTGTCAGCACACAACAGAAGCACAGAACATGAGTCATGTCTGTTCTGTATTGTGGGTGAAAGAACAGTGGATAACATAGGTTAGGTGAGAATGGGCATTCCCTCCCCCCATCTCCACCTGGGCACTTCTCTTGTTTAATCAGTACTGACCCAATTCAGTGCATGCACAGGAAGATACTCCATAAAAGAAAGTGTAGTGTTTGTATACTTAGAAAAAATAGAAATTATGTAAAAAATTTGGCTGATTTTCTTTGCAAGTGCCCAAATTCCCATGATATGTAGAAGCTTAAGTTTTATGCATGTACTGTAGATCTGCTCATATTTACTAGTAGCCTTGTAATCAATCCACATATATTCAGGTTGCTACTATTCATTTCCTTCTGCTTCTCTAATGCATCTTACAGTCACAGATGTAAAGCAACACATATTTGACATCCTTGCATTTCCTGTGGTCCATCTTTCAAGGTCGTATTTCCTTCCACCATTACATATTCTCCCACATTCATTTCTTCAATTTTGTAATTATGCTAAAATAATAGATTTATAATGTTTTAATAATTTAACATGAAGATTTATCAGTTGTTTTCATACAATCAACTTACCTGTCAGATATATACATAGCTAAGACTCCGTCGTCCCCGACAGAAATTCAAATTTCGCGGCACACGCTGCAGGTAGGTCAGGTGATCTACCGTCCTGCCCTGGGTGGCAGGATTAGGAACCATTCCCGTTTCTATTCATATTTTTTCTGTCGCTTGGAATGTAAACAACGTTTGCAGTTCCTCCTGACTTGATTTTTGGATTTCATTGCCATCGATCTTCTGGGCTATCTTTTGCAGGGAAGTACTGGATCTTTGGTTCGGCATACGCATATTAATTTGTTTTAATAACTTTGGCTTCGAAAATTTCGAAGAATTGTTTACGTGTAACTACCGAACTTTTCGGTAGACACTCACATAGTTTGCAGGAAGTTTTTATAGCTCTCGTACTAACGAGCAGTTAGAGCATTAACAATACTAGTAGTGTTGTATCCTCATCTCCTTCTTACTTCAAAGAATCTTCAAATTCATATTGCTATTTGAAGACAAAGGAATGTAGCTCAAAATACGAGCTATTGAAAGGTAAGAAGTGATTTTAGTGTTAGTGCAGTGGAGGGTGCGTTCTGATCGGCTCTGTTTCGCTCCCAGGCCTAGACCTCTTCCAAGCTCACATACCCAGAGGATGAAGGAAAAGTCGAAGCCTTACGGAGGTTATGGAGTATCCCCATCCGATCAGGCGTCCCTCGGCAGGATCTGTAGAACGTCCCAGACTGCCAAGTTTGCCATTGGAAAGGCGTCCTAATTAGTAGAGGGTGCGTCCGATCGGCTCTGTCTCGCTCTCAGGCCTAGACCTCTTCCAAGCTCACAAGCCCAGAGGAGAAGGAAAGTCGAAAGCCTTACAGAGGTTTGGAGAATCCCCACCGATCGGGCGTTCCCTCGGCAGGATCTGTAAAACGTCCCAGACTGCCAGGAATAGCCATTGGAAAGGCATCCTTTAAAAAGTGCGTCTCTTCTTCCGTTTCTTCATCTTACATCCGAAAAGACGAAGAATGTACATGTTTGGAGTTCGGACGATCTGGCTCGTTAAGAAAATGAAAAAAACTAAGAGAACACTGAACGAGAGGCTGAGAGCCAGCCAGCAAGCTAGCGCGAGCCACGTTCCACAGCCAGCGGAGCGCCAGCCGCGCCACCCAACAGACTAGCGCGAGCCGCGTTCCAACAGACTAGCGCGAGCCGCGTCCAGCAACTGAGAGCGAGCCGCGTTCCAGAACTTTTTTCTTGGCGCAAGGCGCCTTCAAAGAGAAAACAGACGGCTAGACTGAGGAGCCTTATAGTAGAGTAGCAATCAGAAGGATGCTTCCATTGAACGTTTACTGGCAAGAGGCTCGTATAACAAGACTAGAGGCGCTCGGATCTATCAGGGCGCACGGGACCTTCCACGCAAGCGGAAAACTTCCAGGAGCGAGTCTCCTTTCTAGCGTGCGGAACATTCCAGGCGCGCGGAACTATCCAGACGCCAGGCGCTAGGCGCAAGGATCCAGACGCCAGGCGTCAGAATTTTCCAAAATCTTCATTTGAGAGAGGTCAAGTCGCGAGACTCCTCTTTGAGTTTTTTAACTTGAGCATCTTTCCCCTGGCAAAATGTGCAAGATGTCGCACAGGCGGCCATTGCTTTTGTCAGAAGGATTCTGATACTAAGAGAAGCCCCTTTCATTATTCAGAAGACTCCTGTGTTAGGCAGTTCCTCTCAATGCGGACTCTCTCCTTCATCCATGCTCTTCCCTCATTTTGAGGAGGCAAGAGCTTTGGGAGTTTTTCTTAATAAGAATCTCATCGACGTTGGGTATGATGGCGGATAGGAAATATCTACTCCTTCCGTAAACCCCTAGTGATGAACAGGAATTCTGTATCTTCCGCGATTTATGAGGAAATCACGAAAAAGATTTAAAGAGTTCCTGGATTAACTTCCTTCCTTAAGGATATATATTTACTCTTTCTATCGTTCTATTAACGAAAAGAACGCCAAGATAGTAGAAGGTAGTAGAGTTTCTGCTGTATGAGAATACGATAGTCAAATCATAAACACATACCGTAGTTACTTCTTTTCTGTGCAACTCAATTACCAGTATCCTTCTTCGACTTTCCTAGAAAGGACTACGCTTAAAGGGATTGTTAAGACAACACCTACTTAGCTTTTAGATTTATCGAAGTCTTGTTTCGCTTAAATATTGCTTTAATAAGAACTTCCTGAAGTTCGATAATAATTTTTATAAAATTCCTTTATTTAAATGGAGTAGCTGGCAACTCTGAAGAGTAAGGCCAGACGGCTAACGGGGACTGCTTTCGTGAAGCTTCTGAGCAACGCAGTACCTTGTAGGTGTCAGTCATGAGTGGTCGGGTTTATCTCTCTCTCCTGCAGGATGGAATATCTATCCGTATCTCTCCCCTACAATCGCGGTCTTAACCTCGGATTGAGGGGATAGTTAAGCTAACATAAATAAAAATATTGTATGCCTTTTGCTAAGAAGCTTTCAATAAGAGATAGTACAACCTTTCAATGCTGTTTACCGTAGGTAACATTATTAGGTTTAAAGGATTCTATCGCAGCAGAAACATTATATTATATAATGCTCTCAGGCTTACGAAAGCATAGCTTATTAGAGTACCTGCTCAGAAGAAGATGGATGAGTCGGATGGGAAAATTCATCTTTGTGGCGGAACTTGTTTCCCTGAATGGACTATACTACGATATTAAAGCGTTTTTCCTACTAATAACGGAATTAACACGTGAAAGGATGTCGGCGGGTACCATAAAGGCACAGGTGTTCTAGCACATAACCTAAAAAGAATTAGAAGGAAGCGCCAGCCTGGCGCAATGCGCCAGAAGCGCCAACCTGGCGCAATGCTCCAGAAGCGCCAGCCTGGCGCAAATTGCGCCAGAAGCGCCAGCCTTGGTGCAGTGAGCCAAGAGCACCATCCAAGATTTTCTCGTTTTAGCGAGTTATTAACCTAAGAGTCCAGTAGCCTCTCGGACAGCAGGCTCGGTGACGGCAAGATTCGTTCCTGATTTCGTTACCCATTTAATCACTTAGGCCAATTCCACGACTCTCTCATATCGCAAAGAGCATCGAGAATCTCTTTTTTCACTCCTATTCGCGTTAACAAAGAGAACCTTCTCGATCGACGATAATAACTGTTAACATGTTTAACATTTATTGGAAAGAGTTGTGAGAACCTGCGGAAAGTCTTCTTCATAGATCTCTTAGTAAGGTAGAAGACGAACAGGCTTCCTATAGACTGCTTCCTTTTCCTCGAACCAAGAGAGGTTGCAATATACGCTATCTTTATTTTTATTTTAGGGTTTTTTTTTTTAGAAAGGGGAAGAAACTTTAGAGTCTTTTTTCCCCTAAATATAAATTATTTGCAGAATTTAAGATAAAGGGCGTCAAGAAAGAGAAGATAATATTTTATGCCTCATTTTGGCCTTAGAGAGGTTGGATTCACAGAGGTCACGTTCTTCTCACAGCAAGTTTTGGAAGTCTTTTCCAAGACAGTCTGAATATTCTATCAGCATCTATTATAAATGGACCTTAACAACCTCTCCACTCTGAGTCTGCGTGCAGACTGACCAGAAGTGAACATGAATGAGAGGATTTTTCAAGGTAAATGACAATAGTCATGGACAAGATATAGAATTGCTGCAGATTGTGCTTGAGGGGAATGAGGAAACTGTCCTCTTCCGATACCTCTGTGAACCACATAGCGGTTTTTTTGTTTTTTTCTTCCCTTTCAGAGGAAGAATCACCTTTATATATATCTGCTATCAAAGAACGCAGTAAAAGGCTATACTCTGTCTCTATAAAGGGATTGGAGATAGCAGAGGATTAAGATCTTCGGGATCTTATACGATACCTCAATATGACAAGAGTAGGATATCAATTACTTCTAATGGGATCTTTTTTGTGGCCACAGATTCTATATTCCGACAAGATGGAACTGCTCCTCATCAAACTTCTTGAGAAATTTATGAGGAATTCTTTGTTTCTCTTGGTAACCCAACGATCAAGAAGACAAATGAATTTTTTTTTAAGCATTGGAATCTCGCATCAGATTCTATGGAGATTAGGCAATGGGTTCTTGCCAGCATAGTATGTCTGGCAAAAGAACTAAAACCCCCTATTCCTGATTCAATGTTTTCAGATTGAGGTTTCGTTGTCCAGGCAGGGTACTTACGTTTTCATCTACAGTAGAATGGTTAAAACGTTTGCCTACAGAGTCTTTGGAATGCGATGACGGCTCGAAATGCTTCCCAGAAGGTGTTCAGAGGGATACAATAAGGGAGCTAGAAATCAGGAGTACTCCCAATTTCAGCTCGGGAGTCTCCTTCGACTTCCAAGCTTCTTCCCTTCCTTCGGACAAGGATAGGGAAGATTCTGCAACGAGAAGCCCCTTCAACAGGTAAGAAGAGATCTCGTGAGCAAGGGAAGTACTCAAGAAGGATCCTCCTCGGAGGAAGACTCTTATCTCTCGTACTGTTAGATATCCTATCGTATACTGGATGTAGCTGACTACAATCACCTCCCCTTGCCGGAGAGGACAAAGCTCAAAGTGGAAGAATTTCTTCCACCCTTCTCCAGTCTTGTGATTTACTATTGTGGATGTTCAGGACTTTCGGACAATGTAGCGCCAACCAGGAGCCTTATGCTAAAACAGGCGTAAAAACGCCAGAGGCAGACAGCCCCAAGAACACTGTCATGTCTGATGAGGAGAAAGACCGGGCCTACAACCTGACACAGATGCGCTAGATGCGAACATATAGGACAGATAAGAGTGTCCAATGTGGACATTGCCAGATATCCTCGAGACTCTACCAAGCTCGAAGCTCCGGCAAGTGGGGAGGAGCCAACCAGGCGCAAGGTGCCAGTCAGGCGCGAGCGCCAGGCAGGAGCGAGGCGCCAGGCAGGCGCGAGGTACCAGCCAGCCACGCGAAGCTCAGGCAGGCGCAAGGCGGCGAGGACTCCAGGCAGGCACAAAGCGCCAACCTGGCGCGAGACGCCAGCCAGGCGCGAGGCGCCAGCCAGGCGCAAGCCAGGCTCTAGGCGCGAATCTCCAGCTAAGACGCGAGGCGTCAACCAGATGTCGGCAGGCATGCCAGTCCAGCGAAAGGGGTAGCAGACAAGCGCTAGGTGGCCAACCAAGAGCGAAAGAACCAGCCAGGCGCGATGGTTCCTGCCAGGCTTCAGGCTTCAGTCGGGAGAGATCCATTTCAAGAAAGCCCTGGTCATCTTTGAAACATGGAGATCTCCTAAGCACTTCATAAGTGACTTGATTCCTTCAAACAGCTGAGAATTAAAAGCGCAGGAAGTGCGCGCTTTTGCAAATTCTTGTTCTTTACATAACAATATGTCATATAAGACATATTAGCTCGTGTTGTACGGTAGAGGCAACTCTGTGTTGACTTCTCATTACACAAAGGATGTCAAGTTAACCTACGAGAGATCCTTCTCTTTTGGTTGATACGTTTCAGCGGATATGTTACTGGGATAAGGAGCCGACACTGATCCTTAACTTTGAGTTAAAGTTTTTTAACTTAGTGAAATTATTGGGGTTTTTGAAAGGAGTGTGGGGATAACTCTTTCCAATTGAGGCGCGAACCCTCGTGTTAGGATCAGGTGATCGGGATCGGTGTTGCGCTCCTTCATAAGGTGTATTGTCATAGAAGTGGTCCAGTACCCATTGACAAAGTCCTTTCAGGCTCTGCCGAGTAAGCGGTTCATACCCCATCGGCAGACCCACAAGAACTCTTAGCCATAGATCACATATCTCGCTAAAGTCTGAGGTGATGCAGACTACTGGCAACAGCCACGAAGTCTACCACCTATCAGATAGGAACCAAGGTTTATTTATACATACAACATATGTTGTTTACCTGTCTATTCCATGTTAGCTGTCTCTTACCCTCCACCAAAGGGTGTCAATCAGCTATGTATATATTCTGACAGGTAAGTTGATTGTATGAAAATGATATTGTTATAATTACAATAAACATTTCATACATACTTACCTGGCAGATATATACGATTAATGGCCCACCCAGCCTCCCCGCGGAGACAGGTGGAAGAGAAAAAATATGAATAGAAAACGGGAATGGTTCCTAATCCTGCCACCCAGGGCAGGACGGTAGATCACCTGACCTACCTGCAGCGTGTGCCGCGAAATTTGAATTTCTGTCGGGGACGACGGAGTCTTAGCTATGTATACTATCTGCCAGGTAAGTATGTATGAAACTTTATTGTATTATAACAATATCATTTTTGCTAATGTACTAATCACAAACTTGGCCTTTGTAGGTGCTATTGGGGGACTTGTTCATCAGCCAATGCAAGCAATAATGAATGAGGGTGTGACAGCAAGTACTGTTGTTGGAGGAGTAGGCAAAGGCCTAGTTGGCATTGTTACTAAACCTATTGGAGGTGCTGCAGACCTCATTGTACACACAGGTCAAGGCTTATTGCAGGTAATGTGATTCTGTGGGTGGCTGTAAAAGCTGAAAGTGATGTCTTATGTTTATGGTAGCATAGATAACCACTGTACTTTAGAGCTGTACTGTTAATTTTATTATATACTTTTTGTATTTTGATTCTTAAAACCTGTTTATTATACTTCTGAATTTGCTAACTCTATCAGTTTTTTTATAGGTAACTGTCCAAGTAATTACATGGCTAACAATGTCTAAGTACTGGCAGCTAAAATTTTGAAAATTGTGGTAATGATTATTTTGTTTTGGTGTAGATAACTAGCCCCGCCCACTTTTGGCGAGGAAGGGAAACAAACTAGCAGAGCTCAATTTATTTTTGCTGGATTCCAACAAGGGTTGTGAGCTGCAGCTATATTTTGAATTTCGTAGACTTTACCAGTTGTTTTCAAAGAACTTTGGTGAAGTATTTTTGGATTCTTTCGGTAGCCTTTCAGCATTTATTCAGGGGAGGTTTGGGGGTACTTTCTACTGGATACCCTCCAGTCTTGTGTATGGTTGGGTTATGGTATTTTAATGTTTTTATGGTGTACGTAGGTAACAGCATTGTTTCTGGTGATTTTGTATTGGTACTGTGCCCTGGACAGGGGTAATCTTTATGCCTTAATAGCACTGGGACCTTAAAGGAGGAAAGGAGGGGCAGTTTAGGAGGACTGTGAGAGAGAGAGACGTCTGGAAAGGGGGCATGTAGAATTTGGACAGGGTAATAGAGTGGAAAATATCTGGGCAGACATAAGAGAAATATATGTGGGGGAAGCAGAGGAACTGGTGGGAAGAACCAGCAGATATGGAGTGTCAAGAGGAGAAAAGTGGTGGTGAGGAGAAAAGTGGTGGTGGAATGGAGAGGTGCAAGAATCAATTAAAATAAAATCAAAAGTTTAAGGGCTGGACAGTAAGGCATGCACAGGGTGCAGAAGAAAGGTACAGAGAAGAGGAAAGAGAGGCAAGGAGGAGGGTAGGCATGGCTATTGGAAGGGCAGCAGAGCAGTTGAATAAAAGATTAAGAACAAGAGAAGGAGAAAAGGATATCTATAAGATTTCAAACTTGAGGAAAAGGCAGAGACAGGATGTGGGTAGATTGGGTGTCATCAAGGATAGATATGGAAACATATTGTATAGGGAGGAAGACATTAAGAAGAGATGGAGAGAGTATTTTGAACAATTGTTAAATACTGAAAATGAGAGAGAGGAGATGGGGAAGCACAGAGGGTGGCGGGGCCAGTGAGGAAGATACAGGATACAGAAGTGAAGAGAGCATTAAGGAGAATGAAGAATGGTAAACCACCAGGTCCATTGGGGTTCCAAATTAAAATGCTCAAATTACTAGGTACAGAGGGGGAAAAATGGATGCTGGGTTTATTGAAAGCTATATGGAAGAGGAAGAAATGCCAAGGGATTGGGAGGAGAGTCTAATGGTACAGTGGAACCTCGACATACGAAAGTCCCTACTTACGAAATATCCAAGTTAAGAAAGCAAAGACGAAGAGTCTTTTGCTTCTGTATATGAAAATAATTCAGGTTGCGAAAGGGTAAAGTCTGAGATTCGCCTGGACCATCGAGAACAAATTTTAAAACTTGTGCGCCGCCAACTGAGTAGACTTGCCAATAACCTCCTGCTCTCCCATTGGTTCCTGATGCTAGTCACCGCCGTAAAATCCTGCTCTCCTATTGGTCAGCATCATGCCTCTATGTTAAGGCGTTCCTTGACCACTTTTTCGGCAGCGTTATCGTAAACACTGGAATTCGTTCTTTCACATATATTTCGTATGTTAACGTAAATTCGTGTTAGTGATTCGCTTTCGTTGTACTGTAAGTTACTTTGTGTGTGTGTGAACTTAATTACTTACGTTATTAGCCATTGGGTCCCAAGAATGTTGAAGATGCTCACGGAAAGAAGAGGATGCTTTCTGGAGAACGAAGATGGAGATAATCAAGAAGTGGTTAATGTTTTCTGCCGTTGTTAATGTGTTTTGTAAAGTTTAGTGTTAATGTTTTTCTGCCATTTTTTAATGTGTTTCGTAAAGTTAAGTGTTCATGTTTTCTGCCATTTGTCCTCCTCTGTCGCAACTTTCGGAGATTGCCTCACTTAAAAGGTGAGGTTCCACATTTTACTACATATGTACGTAAAGTATTTCTTGTACCATGTACACTAATACACTTTATTTACAGGTATGTACTACAATAAAGGTTATGTTAGGTATTGAATAGTCCAAATTGTTGTATTTCATTGTTTATTGGTCAATTTAGCTTTATTATAATATTTACTATGTTTTTGTAGGGCTTGGAACGAATTAGGCAGTTTTTTGACATGTAAAAAGGTAGTTCAAGATACAAAAAAATCAGGTTACGAAGGCCGCTTCGGAACAGATTAATTTCGTATCCTGAGGCACTACTTGTGTGTGTATATATATACAGGCAGTCCCCGGGTTACGACGGGGGTTCCGTTCTTTGAGACGCGTCATAAGCCGAAAATCGTCGTAAGCAGGAACATTGTCAAAAATCTATGAAAACCTTACTTTTAATGCTTAGGTGCATTCAAACTATGTAAACTGCATTCTTATTGCATTTTTCATCAAAAAAAACCTTTAAAAATATTGATTATTTTGCATTTTTGGCGTCATATTTCATCTGTCAGATCAGCGTTTGTAGGCGTCGTAACTCTGGAACATGCGTCGTAACCCTGGAACATGCGTCGTAACCCTGGAAATAATTTTGATGAATATAATTGAAAAGCGTTGTAACCTCGGAAGTGTAAAGTGAGACCGTTGTAACGGGGGACTGCTTATATATATATATATATATATATATATATATATATATATATAAATATCGACGTCGTAGCTGAGACCCGTTTGTACTCGGGGGCTGCCTTATATATATATATATATATATATATATATATATATATATATATATATAA